>NC_084605.1:29699821-29999821 GCF_033807715.1 Cololabis saira | reverse complement strand
TTGTTGCTGCTTTTGTTGATTTTGTTAAAAAAAAACCAACATATTAATGACTACCATTCACTCCAAAATAAAAAAAGGACAAGTGTGCTGGAAATAAGTCACCTTTCAACAAAGTGCGTTGTGATAAACTGATATTGACTAAAATAGTTTGTATTTTATTTGAGTATTTGCTATCACAAGATTGATAGTAGTACTAATGATTATAAAAACAACAATACATTTGTATGTATTGGCACCTCTCTATACCTAAGGTCATTTTATGGAAAAATTAAGAAATGACAAGAGTAATAAAAGGAGTAAAATAAGGTGAATGGAGGAGGATGACCTGGGAGTATGGGAGGGAGTGGCGATGTGGAGCCAAGAATCAGACGAGTAGGGGCTAGATTAGAGATGCATTTGAAAATGAGAAGTAGTATCTTGGAGTTGATTCTGTGTTTTATTTGGAGCCAGTGGAGGTGTTGAAGACCAGGGGTAATGTGTTCAATAGAAGAGGTGCAGGTTATAATTTGAGCAGCAGATTTCTGTAGGACCTGCAGTTTCTGATGGGATTTGTAGGGGCGACTGAAGAGAAGTTAGTTCCAGTAATCAAATGTAGAAGTGACAAGGCTGTGGATGAGGAGACGGAGTGAGAGGTGAATGTAGTCTGTTGATGTTTTGAAGATGGAAATAAGCAGGCTGGCCAATGCTGGTAATGTGAGCTTGAAGTGATGGCGTATTGTTGAGGATGACGCCCAGACTCTAAACCTGAGGGGAGGGGAGGATGGATCGTTCCGACGAGTAGATCTTCCGTTTTGTTGTTGTTTATTTGAGAAAATTCAAGGAAAACCACGCTTTGATTCCCTGAACGCAGTCAGAAAGGGAGGTAGGTGGAAGTGAGAAGTTGGGTTTGCAGGAGATGTAGCGCTGGGTGTCGTCTGCATAGGAATCAAAGTGGATATTATATTTATGGAATACGGAAAATGTGTCGCCGGCAGTGATGGGGAATGAATTTGAAGCGTGTGACTTGAGTTGTATGAACTGTGTGTGGCCAGAGAGATATGAGGAGAACCTAGTGGGAGGCGTACGAGAGACACCAAGGGATGCTGTTCAGGAGGGTGCTGTAAGAAGTAGGGGTGTAACAATATATCGTGCCAAGAAATTTCGTGATACAAAAACGTCACGAAACGTGTCGTGGAGGTGACAAACTGTATCGTGATATTGGGTTATTAATATTAATCTATTGTGTTGACTAGTAACGCGCATCCGACCACGCGTGCCGACCACGCCTCGACCCGCGGACCAAAATCTTCCTCCGCTCAGAAGAAACTAGTACCGTTTTGCGGTCCCGATCACGGGACTCTTGGGGGGTTTTGAGCTCTGAATTTTTACTTATGTAAGGCTGGTGTAGAGTTAAGCCTTACCTTATTAATTTAAACCTTTTTCGGGTCGTGAGTAGGATAAACACGGGGACAACTTCTGCTGAGTTCCAGTGTCCTTTAATGTCCGCTCAACAGTGTAGGATTTTATCACGTATCACTCCGCCCAATCTAAAACATACTAAGCACTACAGATAAACTGACTAGTGTAATTATAGTCCCTAATTTACATCAGAATATAAAGAATATATTTATAAAATAATGAACCCTAAATTACCAAAATAACCTTCTTAACAAAAATAAATCTCCTCTTACACTTATAAGGTGAGCATGAATCAATCTTTTTTATAATGTAAAATTGTATGTATTTATTTACTTTTATTTATTTATTTAATTTTAGTTGTTACATTTCTGGAAAAGAAAAAAGTCAAATCATACATGAGAGAAACTATTCAGTTTGTGGCAAAATATTTTTACTTGTATGAAACTGAAGATGCATAATGCAAACCTGACATTTACTTTTAGTTCAGTTTGTGGAAAATGGTTGGCCTGGCTTTCTCTTTAAAACTTAAACAGTTATAAAGCATTACAAACTGTATCAATAGGGCAAATGCACAGCATTGTTTTGTATTTTGTGTCTTTCAAATAAAAGTAAATTTTTCCAGTCATATGTTCCTCATTCAAAGTTGTTAAAAAAATACTGCTATAATATCGTATCGTTATCGTTATCGTTATCGTGACCTCAATATCGTGTATCGTACCGTATCGTGAGATTAGTGTATCGTTACACCCCTAGTAAGAAGTGGTGTGAAAGACTGCACCAAGATCTAGAAGCATAAGAATGGTGAAAAGACCGGAGGCTGCTGCCATTAAAATGTTTTGTTGACTTAACTTCTGAAACTTCATAAAGCCTCTGCAGTCCTCTAAATCCAACCAGAGGCAACTGCTACGTTATGCCTTCTACATTGTTTTAGAAGAAGACAACTACCCTGGGGAATTGGGCTGATTTCCGTCTTTGAACAATGTCTTCAGTTCAGCTGGCATTTTTGGAATGCAACCCTCCTGCACCACCACCACCACCACCACCACCCAAAAAACCAGACAAACAGTTGACTCAGTTCACCGAATTCAAGTTGAGGTTTTAGCTAACAACCTACGTTCATCTCATGACCTGCGTTGGGATAAATTAAAGCGGAACAAGGCCAACGATTGGTCAATATTATGATGTTCACTGTACATAACCTCTTTATGTTGATCTGATCTCATTACACAGTTCTTTTCTGTACAAATAACAGCCAGCTTAACATGCATTTAGAGATCAGGAGTTTCAAAGCATAGTTATTCTTGTGGCGCCTGAAACATGACTCAACGTGGCCCTAGGAAGAGTTGTTTAGCCGTCTCCGGCTTCTGTGGAAAAATTAACCGGAAATACTTTTTTATGCTTATTTCAAGTGTTGTCTCATTAATTTTGTCTCTGCATGATGTCACTGTTCCTCAAGGAAGTGTTCAGGGGGTCAAAAGACTAGAAAACAAACTAGGAAATGCTAAGCAAGAATACTTTACTGAATCCACATATCACTGGTGGGACTTTGGTATGAATTGCCCGTGAGAGCATGTGCTCTCATGAGAAATGCTTTCCACTGACTGATTCTCTTCTCTTTTGTAATCTATTGCTGGAGTAGCCTAGAAGTAAAATGCACAAGCTGTTCAACATTTATACAGTGAAAAACATTTAATTTATCAGTATCTCACCGTTTCAGGTTTTACCAAAGACGAAATGTGGTTTCCTGAAGGTCAGATCACACACTGTGCTCTTATCTTACAATAGATCACACAAGAATACACTCTGAGCTCTGAGCTCTGAGTGTGTGTGCGTGCGTGCGTGCGTGCGTGCGTGCGTGCGTGCGTGCGTGCGTGCGTGCGTGCGTGCGTGCGTGCGTGCGTGTGTGTGTGCGTGTGTGTGTGTTTCATCTTTGTAAACTAGTGTGTGTGTGTTTCATCTTTGTAAACTAGTGTGTGTGTAGCAGACTTGACGGCCAGCAGGACAGACAAGCCTAGAGGGCCCTCATTTGGATCAGGTTAGCGGTGACTGACACATTGGGAGCAGAAAATAGAGATGCAGTCACCTCGTATGTTGACACAAGCTGTAAGTAATTTGTAAAGCCCCTATCCAGCACTCAGGAAAACCATCTTCCACCCACATGTGCAATAAGCCGACAAATACAGTTGCAATTAACATTCAGCGCCGGTTACCACATGAATTCTTACCAATTGTTTTTAAATGCATGCTTGATATTTTACACAGCTTTTAACAGCCCTGATTTTGTCTATTTGGTTTAAATATGCCTGAAAAGCTCTCTTTTATTAATTATATTCTGGATGATTGTTACATATTTTTTCTTTAAATGCATTTAAAAAAAAAAAACACCATCTTGAGGCATGATAAATCGAAGGGGAGGAAAAATTGTCATCATAGCACTCCTGACTGCAAAGTGTCTGTTTCAATTCTGACACAAAACAATCAACAATTTGAAAAGAAGATGATTGCTTGTTTGTTTTTTTGTTTTTTTTAATTCTTATTATTTTTAGAGCAAGCTACCTGATATCTCTTTTTTGTATCCAAGAGTGTTTTATATGAAGTAAATATTAGCTGGTGTAGTTGAAAACAGTTTTAATGACGGGAAATAAAGCAGTTGTATACAAGGGAAGTGATGCAGAGCGTTTTCTTTTTCCTGTGTGGTCTTCATTTCTGTCCGTTGGTATCTCTGAAGATTGCAAAGAATGTGCAGAGTAGTGTGATATTTATTTATTTTTTATCTCACACATCCTTCCTTTTTGCGTGGGGGAAAAGTATTTGTGTGCTCGTGCGTGCTCAGGTTTTGTCTATGGGAAGTTACAGTTACCTTGTGCCAGGATGCTAATCTAACACTATTAATTCCAGTTATATCACTTTGTTGTCCTTCATGATGGATTATTTGTTTTCATATGCAATGAGGAAGTTAAATCCACACTCCAACCAGAACCTCATATTTTCTCCTTTCTTCTTCTCATTTGATGCAGCTGAGCTGCTCTGCACATCGGTAAACAAACCCTAAGCCTTCCTTTTTCTCTTACTCACCCTAACATAACTGTCTGTAAGCTTCGGGAAGTGTTTTCCATCACTTGGTCATTACGGTTTGTTTATGTTTTCCGTTGTGGGCGGTAAAATGCAGCCTCAAATGTGTTGCAGGTCTCTGTTACCAGGACAATAGCCTGGGCGCCCATAACCATTCACTTTGTGAAAATTCTCCCTTGTGACATGGGACTAGCTATCCTCCCATTTCTATCCATTTCCAGCCACACTGAATTGGTGAATCCTTTGACATTGGGGTCAGGGTTGTGGTTGTAGGTTTACAGTATGTGAGGGCCGGGGTGCATTCAGGTAAAGTCTGGTTTGTTTGGGAAAGGTCTGACTTCTCATTCAAACTGATGCAGATCAAAGAAGCAATTGCTGGTCCGCCTAAACACGTAGGTCTCGGTCTGCTTCAAATGAACCAAATGCAGGAAACGGACTACAATGCACGCCATTGTCGGAAAAGGAAATGATGGATTTCCTGCATTAAACACTCAACGAGCAAAAATTTCTTATTAGTTTTTTGTCTTGGCTTATTCTTCTTCAGTAATGCTGGATGCAGCGGCACCACAGGTGAGGAGGGGAACATGTTATTCAAAAGGTTTGGTGCATTTGATAAGATGCAGTGTGAATGCAAACTCGGGCCAGCTGAATCTTGCAGCCAATCGATCCTCAATTGTACCGAGTCTATTTGGCTGTTAGGTGTTGAAACAGCCTCAGACAGGAGCGTCCATATGATCAGCATACTGAAACTAAAGGCAAGGTATAGCACATTTCAGCAACAAGGTAATTCAAGGTGCTTTACATAATTAAAACAGGAAAAGTAAAGGGGAAAAAAAGAGCTGCAAAGTAAAGAAAAGTTAAACTTAAAGGGGACCTATTATGGCATCTAATACCTATTTTAAACAGGCCTTGCTTTTGATTGTTTTTGCTAAATAAATTAGAAATTCAGTCTCTAAGCCATGTCTTTATCTTCCCATTCTCTAACCTCATTATCTATGTGGGATTCTGAGTGGGCGGGGCTATGATAATGAGGCTCTGTGCTGATTGGCTGCCTGAATGACGCGATACACCGCTACGAAAAAATGGTGGGAGCTCCAGCCGGCACAGTTAGTTGTGGGCGTGGTTTCACGCATCGCTCCTGTCGTTACGTAACGTCAGGAGCAGAATCTGAACGGCTCGGAGAAGCTGTACAGACCCTGCAGAATTTGGTTGCTTTCCTCCTTCTCTGAGCTGGCAGGCTGAGGGGAGACCACTTTATATATGTTAAAGCAAGAAAAAACTTGTTCATAATAGGTCCCCTTTAAGCTAGAGTTGCAATTTAGTACTAATATTAACATTACTTACATCTAAATTCAAAAGGGTTTACATTATTTAGTCAAAGGCAGCTGCAAACAAATGCTTTTTTTTTAACCTTGATTTAAATGAAACTGAGCATTTAAGGATTCTTGCAGTTTTCTGGAAGTTTGTACAACGTTCGTTCTTAGTTGCTCTGTAGTTTGTCAGGGCTGCAGACTGTGGCTATTTAGTCTCACTTTGCCATTATTTTTGAGAAAGTTAGACAACCACCTTACATCTAGTGTAACTTTGAAATATTACTCCATTTTTCCTTATTTCCATAACATGAAACGAAGGAGTGTGCGTTATATAAGTGAGAAAGTAAAGCTCACTTGAGCTTGTTGTAACAGCAGGTTGGGCCAGTGGTGGTGGCTGTTGTCTTTTAGTTGTTTGCTCAGTAAGCACTTTGTTCATTCAGAACATCTCCTCCTGATATGGATTATTCATGTTATTAGGAGGGAAAAAGATACTGTTCTGACCATTTCACAAAATTCTAAATATGAAAATCAAAACAACATCCCCTACAAGAATCAGATGTGCTGATGTACTGCAGTGTGCCTGCAAGCAGCGTTTGAAAGTCAGAAGCTAAAGAAACATTTGAGACTTAAGAAAACCCTAGTTCCATATTTAAATGGTGTTTAAACTTTGGTTGATGAAGCAGTTTTAAGTTAGGACACAACATATGTTTGCAGCGAAATTACCTTTAATGTTAAGCCAGAGGGCAATCTTCATATGTCAGAATTAATTGCTAATTTAAGCGTATAAGAAGACTCACTAATGTTATTCGGCTTAAATGATAGCATGGATAAGATTGCTCCATGCAAACAAAGGCAATTTTACCCATGTATCTGTACCAAAAGCACTGTTTGTACAAGAATATCCGTCTGATGACTACCGTCTTATGAAACTACTGTCAATAGTTGCAAAAGATGGCGAGTTAATGGTTTCTGCCTCCTAACACTTGCCTATTTCAGATAATACTGTACTGATCCAGTTCTACTGAAGCAGGGTGGAAAAAAACAAATACATTTAAATTATTTTTTGTACTTGTATAAAGTTAGAATTGACTCACTTTGTCTGTGGCGACCTGAATCACACTGATTACTTAAGGGGAAAAAAAAGCAATATATAAGGAAGGCACAGGAAGACTGGCTTCTGGGCTAATATAAATGCCCGCTTTGCTGTCAATATATATTCCTCTTTAGCCCAAAACCGCAGTGATTGTTTTGGACCATTTCAAATATTTACATTTCTTATGATTTCATAGTAGATTTATGGTTGTTTTTAACCCAGAATCAGAGAGAACAGAATAACTCCACAAGTATTTACATCCGGCTACATTGTAAAGGAGGAGCCTATACAGTTAGTGCAAGTCGTTTTCAATTTATGTTATCTTTAAAGATTTTCGCATTTTAAGTTAGTGAAAAATGCTTTTAGCCTACAGAAATACCAAAACTGCTGCAAACCTTTTTTCTTCTTAGAGGAGTACTTCACTTTCTTGAAAATGTCACCTACACATTAACCATGATGTTGGGTAATATCTGTACTTTCTTTTCATTTCCTAATTCTTAAGAAATCAGTTGTAGAGTCAAGATGGTAGGTCGTGATAACAATCAATGAAATGTTTCTGGAGTGTGAAATGCATACTACCCTGTTTTGTCAAGCTGTACTGTAACTTGTAATAGGAGAACACCATTACATAAGATAGGATATTATATAAGATAGCAAAGGAATTAGATATTCAATGCACTTAAAAAAAAACAGATACATTGATCATTAAATCCTGATTCCCTTGGTATTCATTAGATGTTACATAATCTTTGTCAAACTTTGCAAATAATTTTTTTTCCGTGGAGGTCAGTGTGACTTTGCTATTATTCATTCTGAAAGGGAATTGTATATTAACCGAGGACCGTGCTGCTTGGTGAGGCAGTTCTAATAGTACAGCTCCCAGTGGCGTGCTGTGAGACGGCTAAGACAAATGACAACTGGCCTATTTAATCAGTGCATAGCTAAGTGGCTCCACACTATTCCATCCTGGGCCAGCTCTGACACAAAGCTACAGCACTTCTGTATCCTGATTCAAGGGCTGATGCCATCTGGGACGTGGAGTCGAGCAGGAGAAAGAGAGCAGTTGTGAATAAGTTAGCCTGAGATTCATGTAGTTGAAGGTTTTGCCTTCACTAATTGCAGTGGAGATCAGGCAGCATTTAAAGCCTGAATTTTGATATTTGCACCAAGATGCAGAGGTGATGGTAAACGTAATCTTGAGAGTGCTCAAAGTTGAGCAGCATGAATGTGAGGTGAGTTAACTATCTGTAAAATCACCTTTTTTTTCAGTCCTTCTAGCTTTTCGTTCATAGATTTTTAGTTTTTTTTTTTTTACTACATCGTGGAAAAAAAGCAAAAGCATAATGTTTTGGACAAACACATGCTCAGTATGCAGTGATAAAATATGTTCTCGTGGTCGCTCAGGAGATTTGCGATAGACGCCGGTGGGTGATGGTGGGAGACGGTGACACATCTTTGTAGTGAGAGTTAGCTCATGTATATGTGGGATCCCGTCTGACAATTACGGTGGGTTGTCCCTCTTACTTGGATACACAGATGGGTTTTCTCCAGCACTCTCAGTATTGATTGTGGGGCATGCCGAGCAGCTTCAGCCATTGTCTAAAAAAAAGTCCCGCTGTGCTCTTAAGAGTTGCCTGACAGATGGTTAATGGTGTGAAGCACGTCAGTGTGAAACAAAGGTCACTGATGTAGACATGTGTTGTTACATAATTTAGTCTGGGCTAGCTCATCTTCATCTATGAGAGCCTTTTGGCTCTCTCGTTGGATATGTAGGCGGTATCTTTAGTTTGTGCAGATATTCATTTTATAAACTGTGTGATGTGATTAGGAGAAGGAAACCATTCTCTTGTGACCACAAGTCAAATTTGATAAAGATAAAAAGATAAAATGATGTCAGTGGAGACCAGATTGTCAACATACCCACCATACTTTTCAAATTCTTTAAGTTCATCAAGCAGTTATGTGTTTTGTGTGCATTGTGTTAGTCCAAAGGATTACTCAGAAATTATATTTTGAATCAGAGGTAAGGCATAGTCCAGTGGTGAAGTTTTATTTTTCATTATGTCTTGGCAGAGGAGTGCAATCTCAGATGGCATTTTTTTTATTTAATTTTTTTTAATTCTAAAGCAAAAGACATAAAAATTAGTGACGCACTGATCCACTTTTTTGAGTTCTGATTCAATTTTGATGTATTCCTCCAGATAACTAATAGTGATTCAGTTAACAAAAGGGCATAGCTGTTGTTCTTTTGTTGTTTTTAAAATAAAGATTTGCAATAAAAGTGCAAAAGCTGTCGCATCCATATACATTATCTAAGCCTTCAAGTAAATTAAAAACAGCAATGCTTTATCTGAGCTAGATCAATGAAGTTGGGCTATTTGAACAGTAAACACTGAAATGTTTGAATATGATTTGTATTGTCTTTATTGTCATTTTGATTAAGCGATCAGGAAATTACATCAGTCTTTGTTCGTCATTGGTTTAGTTGTATAAAAATACAACTATGGTCACTCGTGAAATGGCATTCGTTTTTTTTTACTAATTTTACTTTTTTTTACTGATTTGTAGAAGGGATAAATGGAACTTTCACATTTAGCCCATGTTTCATTTAATATGAATCTCCAATAAACCAGGGCTTTTTCATTGTTTGATTCCTTGACATATATTGATCAGAAGAGCCAATTTTCAGAAAAAAAGAAGCTTTCAAGTGCTGAAATTGGGCAAGTGTATATATTTTTTTTATTTTAATGGGGTTTTCTCTGAAAACATTGTCCTTGAGGAGTTTTAAACACACCAGTATACAGCACCAGTATAGCTCAGTTTTTTAAATAACCATAAACCAATATTTTTCCTGTGATTGAAATTTAACTTTTGAGAAATGTCTTAATAATTTTACGATGACAATAGTTCTCAGCCAATACCGGGTC
The DNA here is from genome assembly GCF_033807715.1 of Cololabis saira. Taxonomy (NCBI): domain Eukaryota; kingdom Metazoa; phylum Chordata; class Actinopteri; order Beloniformes; family Belonidae; genus Cololabis; species Cololabis saira. The sequence goes on along the minus strand of NC_084605.1, from coordinate 29,990,018 downwards.
CAATTATCAAACCAGTTTTTATGTTTTGAGACTAGTTTGTGGAGGAAGAGTTTATCTTGTTAAAAGGAAAATCAAGACACTCTTAGACATAACATTACCCAATTTTCATCCTGAAAATGAGCATTAAAATTAACCTTATTGCTCCCTGGAAAATGATCAATGTCCATTTCTAAGATGTGACCAAGCATTTTTGTTTTTTAATATAGGGTGACAAGGGTTTCCCTGTGAGAACAAGAACCATGAAAGTGGATGCAAGACTGTTAGTTTGAATTAAGTATCCCTAACCACCTCTACCTGACCACTGTAGCCAGAGCTGTGTTCTGTTAGCGGGTCCAAGATGCAGCCGAGCTACGGATGTGCCACTCCGTCAGTGAGCTCACACTGGATGACTTGTCTGTTTCGGTGGATCAAGCATGGGATGAAAGGATCAGCCCTAAAAAAACTGACTTCCCCAGTACCTTTAGGAGGCAGCGTTCAGCTGTTAACTGCTGTCAGGTGGGAGTTGGCATCTAGGCGACCTTCGAAGATGATGGCAAATGTCATTAGTAAGCAAGCTGCAGCAGCTGTTACGCCCTTGAAGAAGCATAAACATATTTATTTATATTTGTAAACTTCCTCATAGATAACTTTTCCTGTCATGATGCTTTATCGGTTTCGAGTCTTTTCATCCCGTGTTGATGTTGGTGCATTACAAAATTCCCAGGGCACATCACTGAGGCTGTTCAGGTTGTGAAAATGTTAACTCTTTTATCAGTTGCAGTCCATATTAATGCTACATTTGCCACCTTTGAAATGTCCCATGGGTTGCTTTGGAGACTTGTAATTGGCGTGTCAGTCACTGATTGTGTTTGGGACTGCAGCGTGCAGCGAGAGACAGCCTTTTTCAGTATGGCTGGTATTTGATGAAATGCCCTTTTGTCTGTTTGTAGATGTGTGTGTGAGTGTGCATGTGTGTGTGTGTGTGTCTGGCTAAATACTTGATAAAGTAAGAAGCTCGCAGCTCAGTCTCCAGAGGCAGTTTCAGATTTCATGGAGTGCCAGCTCAACTTTGCCACCAACCTTTTGGGAATGAGATTAAGTTGTCTCACTGATGTGGCTGACACCTCCGACTCGTTTTGTTGAACATTGCGCCCTCACTAGTCTCTGTTTGCTCCAAAATGCCGTTTCAAAACAAAACCAATCGGTGGGAACTAAGAGAAGTTCTTAATCCACATTACACCTCCGTAAAATAATATCACGATCACTGGGGCATGAATGTACGTGTACGACCCGGCTGAAAACTCGTCTTTCCTGATTGTTCTTATAATAAATGTCTCATAATGGCTTTTCTCCTACGAATATAGGGAGTTTCAGTTTCACTGAATAAAGACTGACTGCATAACAGCTGATGCCAAGGACAACAAAGTCAGAAGGGTCTGTTGTGTTTCCACATTGTTAACTGGAGGTACATCTGTGTCAGAGGGAGAGCGATTTAATTAGGAGGATTACTGGCCCTTTTTTTTTTAAAAGTAATTACCATTGGCTCGAACCTGAAAATATGTAGCTGATTAAGTGGCTGCAGTTGCATGTGCAGACAGCTCTGCGCTGGTAAACATGCCCTGTTTGAATTATTTGATGAATGCCTATTTATATTAGGCAAATTTGTGTCATTTGTTGCTTTCCAACTATTGTAGCTCCAAAAAAACACAAAACAGCCCAGCATATATATGCATGCACATGTGTGTGTGTATAGTTATATGTAAATGTGTATTAGATATATATAGGGTTGCAAAGGGGTGGAAAATTTCCGGTAAATTTCCGGAAACTTTCCGGAAACTTTCCATGGGAAGTTAAGCTGGGGAATTTTGGAAATATTCCAAATTGGAAACTTTCCATGGGAATTATGGGAATTTATGGGAATTATTGGGGATTCATGGGAATTTATGGGAATTAACTGGAAATTGGGGGTAATTTAAACAAACTGTATCATATCCAAACATAAATGTAAATATTTATTTTGTCATAAGCAGATATCCATGGTCCAATGGTTACAGAAAACCGTCTTGCTGGAGTCAGAAAAAACAGCATCAAATTTGAGGTAGCTACCACCATAATAAGCTAACCTCTTAAATGGTCAATGAAATGAAAAATAGCTTTCATTTAGCACCTAACTTACCAACTAGCTAGCTACTGTGTTAATACATTTTTATTTGATATTTGCAAGTTAAACATTAATACCATTATAGATCAAATATATTTACCCCATAATATTATCAAAACTTACTTGACTTTATATAGTCCGTGGGCTCAAATGTGTGGCTTCAATAGTCTTGTGCTTTGAGCTCAAATGTGTGGCCTCCAGGCTTCAAGAAATCACCGGTGCATGTGATGGAGGAATGCACAGTGCATGTAGGGGGCGTGGCCTCAATAGCCCTGCAGTAAGCAATGTGCTGTGTGCATGTGATTGAGGAGTGTACTTGCATTAAATCTGGTTGTTTTAGCCAAGACTATGCTACAATATATTTCCCCCAACTATATTTAAGTTCCCTATTAAGGGCCAACCTTCAATTCTGTAAATTTCTTATTTATTCCCGTTAATTCCCGTTAATTCCCATATATTCCCCTTAATTCCCATATATTCCCGTTAATTCCCATGGAAAGTTTCCAACTTTGAAAATTCCCGGAATTTTGCAACCCTAGATATATATATAATATGCATATATAGAACTGGCATTACCAAAAAAAACAACAAAAAAACCCCCATCAGCATCAAGCCTTAGGATGAGCATTTCTGGTCAACCTCCTGTGTGTGTTATCGTCTGCTGATGGTTACATTATATAGGCATTATAGCGTGTAGTGTGAATGCCAGCTGGAACTGTCACAAGTTTCATGGTTTCAGGTGAAAATGAGGGTAAACGTAACTTTAGTGAGGAATAAGGCCAATGTGTCACATTCTCTCATGGGCATCAACTTTTTGACCGGGACATTTAATCACTTGTTTTTCCATTTATTTATTTATTTATTTATTTGTACTGTATGTGCCAGTGCTACTCGATCATTTGACCCTTTCAAAACAAGAGTCCCCTTTTTAAAGAGAAAATTTTTGACAAAAAGCCTGAAAATGAGGCTGGGTCAAGAGGTTAAATCGACGATCACATCCATCGAGTTTAGGAAAACTCGGCGTTTCTCTGAAGGCTGAAATATGGTTCTGCGTCAAAACGACGCCGTGCCTACGGCGTGTGGTTTGGGTCGACGCAGACCACACGCCGTCACCTGCGCCGTCACTGACGTGCACCTCCCAAAAATTGTAACTACGCGTCGAGCGACGCAGACCACACGCAGACGGAGAGGGCTGTGATTGGTTCGCTTGGAAGCGAAGCATTTCCGGTTTCCCGTTTGAAGCACTAGTGAACTTTCAGGGCTCTTTTCTTCGTTTATGTGTGATTTTTTTTGTTTTGTTTTTTTGCACAATAGTTGTCCTTATCTCTTTGATTCACTGTGACCAGAAAAAGTTGGATAAACCATTCAGAAAAAGATAGCTAACTAGCGGTCGCGGGGGGTACTGCACTGCGGCGAAATGGAGCGACGGAGAAGTCCGAAGGGTTCACGACGGCGTCACGGTGACGGCGTGTGCTCTGCGTTGGTGTGACGCAGAACCTTAATTCAGCCTTTAGTATATAAGAACATAATGTTCCATCTAACAATTACTGGCATTACCAACTTAGCGTGCCATCCATTTTATCTTAATCAGTTGTTTGATCTGTAAACTATCTGGGCAGTGGAAGAGCCCAGCTCTTAAAAGTCCTGTTTTGTCTGTACATCAAATCCAAAGATGTTCAATTTACTCATCGAAAAGTCCATCTAATTACACTTCTTATACTTGCGATGCAAGGTTGTTTTCCTCACTAAAGTGAAAAGTTTCGTTGTAGTATTTTTTTAAGTACTTGGCCTGTTTTTAGAAGAACTAAACATGGAGATGCAGGATGTGACTGTCTGAGTGCAATGTGTTGACATCTTAGCATGCAGTAATGGTTCCAGACATTAAACAAGAATAGCCTTGTGAACAGTTGCAAAATGAGTCTTTCTTAGAAAACTGCATATGAAATAATATATTTTATAGAAACTATATTATACTGTAAAACACAAACATAATTGAAGACTTTTAAAAGTCAAGCTTTGGTGTTGGGACTGATCTCATCCAGTATTGGAATTCAGGTTTTCCTATACTGTTCACTGATCACACCCATGAAGGTTAACATGTATAAAAAATATTATATATGATTATATTTATTTAATTGTGCTCAAACTTGCTGTATTTTCCTTGCTCTAAATGGACTGACACCATGAGAAACAGCTTGCAGCGGTGTGAGTGCACTTCCAAACCCATCATGTCCTTCTTTTGGATTTACGTACTTTCATCAGCACCAGAGAAATGAAAGACAGAAACTTGTAATGTCTGAACATTACACATTCAGACGGCTGATTAATATAGTTGTGTTTTAGCACTCCAGTGTTACAGTGAAACTGAGCAGACAGCATGATGAAGGCCAAAGGGAATACAGAGAACCTGCTCAATTTCATCAAACCAGATATTCCATCTGTCAGGGAAAATGATGCATTTCCGATGTTGTCGGAACACTGAATCAAGGTGTAGCTTACCATCCAGAAAAAATATATTTGAGATAATGCTTCAGGCAAATTATAGAAGATGGTCTCCGCACAGCTGGAGTTGCTAAAAGGCATTAAAGATGATAATCTAGGTTAACACATTAACCTAGCATTTTTACCGCAGAGATATCGGCAGCACAGAGATTCAGCCTCTTTCTATCATAGTTCCTCATGCATAACTTTGGGTTTTAGACAAAGGTACAGTATGTTTTTGATAAACATTGCACACTTACTTCATAAGCACATGCTTTGAGAGGATCATTCTGTTTCATTTGTTTAATCATGGATTTTGCAGATAAATAGTGGTTACCCCCAAAAGTGGTTGGTGCATTTCTAGTAAACGTTCTCGTCAGAACGGGTTAATTCTTACAGCAGGTTTCTGAGGTTAACACCTCCTCGACTGAAATCACTCAGTCATTTGGAAACCACAAGTATCACTTTGAGCAACCAATGACATTTTGAAAGTTATTCTACGGTGAGTAGATGTCCACTTAAAGGTTGAATCTAGCTTCTGCTTCTCAGTTTAAGGTAAAAACAGCAACAATATCTGCTATTTATTTGTTGTCAATAAGACTTTGGTCCATTTTCAGTCCATCAATTCCAAATCCAGTTCATATCACCTGATTTCGGTGGCGTTTGAAAAGGTCAAATGATGACGTTGTAGGGCTATGCCCCATACACTTTCAGGTGGCACTTTGCAATCGGAAGAAGAGCAGGATATTAGTTGAGCGGCACACAATTTTAAGGCCAGATAAGCTGCCTGTTCCTTGTTTTCCCAGGTTACTCTGGTTGGCAGAGGTTCACTGGATTACACAGTTTTTTTTTACTGTAATTGAACACAGATCAAATTAAGGTTGTTCATTGTCTAAAAAAATGAAGCGGGTAGTATACTGATATTGGAAAAAAAAACATTGATAAGTGTTAATGTTGCATCTGGTCCAAAGCGTTTCCTCTTGCATGTTTGTTTTTTGTTGTTTTCTTTCCCGCATTTTGCTCAGCTTGCATCTCTAGATCTAGCAGGCACCACCTGATCAAAGTCAAATCTTGTCTCACACCACTTAAGCGAAATCACACTTTTTGGAAGTGCGCCACTGAAGAGGTTGCAGAGTAAACTTGCTGAGTCAGACAGAGAGTTTCTCTAAATATTCGAATGGTAATTATGCATTCATCAGCTTTAGTTTCACAAGAGATGTAACACCAGGCAGGAAATAATTGGGTATATCTCGCTGTGCTAAAGGTTAAGCTGTGTTGATCCTTCCACTTCTTTCCTCATTCTGTATATTGGCGTGCAAATGGAATAAACACAAAGCTGTGATCTGTTTTTAAGTGTTAAACAATATCTGCAAGGTTCAAAGCATTTTAAATTGTGCACGCTCCCCTTTTTAAGATTGGTTTCCCATTGAGTTAAAGGGTGTTTCAAAAGCTCTTTTACATTTTTAAGCTAATGAGACATGTGCAGCGAGCAGGCTGGTTTGTTTTGCAACGTCAGTGCAGATGGTCTTGAAGGACCACAGATATCTCCAGACCGCGGTGTGGGGAATACTGTGTGAAATGCTTCACACATGTCTGTATAATGAGCTACGATCTGCTCTCTTTCCCTGTTGTATTATGAGGATGATATTAAATTAAAGGCCCAAGTCAGGCTCATAGAGGCAACAGGAGCCAAGTTATCAGCCTCTGTAAGACTGTAGCCCAAAGCGTCTGTTGGAGAGGGGTTGAATGGCAGGAAGTTGTGCCAAAAGATGTTAAGAGTTTTTGGCACAACTTCAGATCCATCCGTTGAGATCTGGGGGTCCGTCGCTTCACCGCCGGGTTTCACCTTATTTTTCTTTTCTTATTTTTCACTTCCCATCCTGTTCATGACTTCTTTTTTTTACTGCTCTATTCTTCTGTTTATCTTGTTACTTTTCCCCTCTTTTCCCCTCAGTGAGGTATTGTTAATCTTTCTGTCGTCAGAAAAGGCACCAGCATTTCCTCATGACCTACTGGGATGACCCCTTCTATTGTGATACGCTGATAGTTATCAGCAGCATTTCCTTCTTGCTTTTAGCAGCAGTGAAGGTCTGATAGAGACGCACACACACACACACACACACGCACTTTTGGTTTTCCTGTCCACTACTTCACCTGCTCTTGTAGTTACTTCAGGTTAATTACGATGCCATTATCTTCACTTTCTACCTGCAGATAAAACTAGAAGGCCCTTGTTAGTAATTGCTAATAAGAGGAAAGGAGCTCATTTTTTGTTGGCATTTGAGACTCTTAAGATCACTTTCAAAACTCGCCTCTAAATTAGAGCCATCAGTTTTCGAAGTGAATGCTTGAACCTCTTATTAAATCCTGTTGACGAAAGAACTGAAATTAATTATCTTATTTCCCTGCTTTGTGATAAAGCCCTCTCAGTTTGAGTGTGATAAACACGGTCGATTGTCTTCTTTTACGATACTAGACTTAATACATTTGTCTGTTTTTATATTCCAGCCAAATTACAAAGTGCAACAGCGCTGTATATTATCCAGTAATGGATCACATTTCCCTCCTGCTTTTGCAAACTATGGGAGTTGAATAATTGATATCAAGTTGCCTTGTTCCCAGTTTGACATGTCAACTACGGCACAGAAACAGCTTCTCCAATAAATTCACTTTCTGCTCTTTTCTTAAAGTGTTTCCAGCTACACTTAACAAAGAGAAAAAACTTTGGATGATAATAAACCACTTCAGACTGTAATAGAAATGGGATATGTTGGAAATTAGAAGAAAACGCAGAACTAGCTCGGGCAAATCAAAGCAACATAGGCTGGTCCATGACGTGGTGGTTGTGTGTTGTGGTCAGTTTCTCTGGCAGCTTGTTGTTTAGCGCTTTACAGTGATGGCGCTGAGTGAATGACCAAGTCCTTCCATCCACACAGAAGACATCAGTCATGTGGGCGGACCTTTTCCATTTCTACGACTAATTATCTTATATTGCAGTCGGGGTGCATATCCATGGTATCGGACATGTAACATTAACATCTCTCCAAGTCCAAGTTGTTATTATATTCTTGTTGAAGCTATTTTTCACAATTTTTAACTTATTTAAATGCTTTTTAGATCAACCCTGACACTGTAAAACATTTTGTTTTTGCTATTTTCGACTTATTGGATCCTTCAGTCCATCATTGCTATGGTGTGGGAGTCGGACAGAATAGTTCCCTGACATCTGCAGGCAATAAGGGGAGATGTCTTAAGCCGGAGATATACTCTACGCACGTAACCTGCGTAGCCTGCGTAGCCTGCTTTGTGTCTGTTCATGCTCCACTGCGTACGTCGCGTAACACCCGAGTAGAGCCTGTCATACCGATGGTGACCGATAGGGGGCAGTAAGCAGAGCAACAGTTGGAAAAGCTACTTATATTAAGTAGCAGAAGTAGTAGCAGCAGCAGCGGTAGCAGATTAGAAAAACGAACACTTTTACAGGACAATATTGGATGATGTAGGAGATTATAACATCGTGTGAATGTGTATGAGTGTGTATGAATGTTTGTGGTGGTCGGAGGGGCCGTTTGGCGCGATATGGCAGCCACGCTCCCGTCAGTCTGCAGGGCAGCTGAGCTGCGGCTACAAACGGAGCTAACACCGGGGAGAATGTGTGTGAATGAATAATGATCTCTGTAAAGCTCTGGGTGCCTAGAAGGAAGCTAAAGAAAACCATAACATTATTATTATTATTATTACTCTTTTTTTAATGTGTATTACTTATTTATATTACTGTTTTACCCCCTTCCCTGTGTGTGTGTGTGTGTACTTCTGCTACGTGAGTTTCCCCGTTGAGGGAGTAATAATAAAGGACTATTTTATCTTATCTTATTATTATTGCTTATTATCAAAAGTGGATAGTCTTTCCAGACTAATTTATCCAGCATTCTCCTCACCCATCTCAACAAGAATGACGAAACAATAAATCCAGTTAATTTTAGGTTCATATGGAGAAGTAGATGTCAATATATAAGAAAGATTAACATGGTCAAAAAATGTATTGTTCCTAATATGATTCCAAGTCATTCAATAGTATTTTTATTGAAAAACAGAGTATTTAAAATAAAATAAGTCCCGTCAATTGACTCCTGGCTCCCGGCTCCGCTTCCTCCCGGCTCCGGGAGGCACCGAGGCTCGGCGCGTACCTCCGCCGGGGGTCGGTCGCCGGGGGTCGGTCGCCGGGGGTCGGTCGCCGGGGCTCGGCGGCCGGGGCTCGCCATCCGCGGTACTCCCGGGGACTCTAGTCCCGCAGCACCAGTGAGTATTTTGACCGGAGAGATTATAAAATACCGGACTTCGGCATATTTTACCGGACAACGGAAACCCTGGGGGGAAGTTAAATATTGCATAAATATATGCACGGGGAACTTTCTCCAGGGGAGAGCAGCATAATCGTGCCAGCCGGGATCAGACCGGGAACAGCGATACTAGCAGACAGAGCGAGAACTGCAGGTCGCGTACGCGTTCAGTGTCTTTTTGAGAACGTGCACGTCGACGCGTCAAATGTACGCAGGATACGCAGGATACGCGAGACGTGACGTCACGCGTATCCTGCGTCTCGCGTACGCGTTCTGAACTGCAAGTATAAACGCGGCTTTAGATGTGTCTGGACAGTCTATTCCAGCAAGACTGTCTTCCTCCGGGTATCTGAACATAATCTGGCTGTTTCTTGAAGAATACCTGACATCTCTTCTGTCTCAGCAACAGCAAAGCTCATCAGGAAAATGCAGCTAACATCTGCAACAGGACCTCGTCCTCTACTTACATTTGTCCCAAATAGACGATTACATACACCAGGCTGATTTCACAAAGGCTGCGCTTGTCCTCGTCACAGGTCGTGTCTTAGATATCTCAAGTTATAAAGGATGGCTTGCATGAAAGATGGTGTACACTTTGCCAAATTCATCTATTTAGGATTTTTTTTGTCCTGCTTTTATAGTCACGAAACACATTGCATTTTTTATTGGAAGATGCTTGATATTGTCTTGTAGCCTGATGCTCTTTAAGCAGCAATAAAAGGATCTTTTCGCATTTGGTCCATTGAGGATAGTCAATTACAATAATACAAAATACAAAATTCTTTCTGTAGTTTTGTGTGTAGCTCTTTTTCCCTGTCTTGCCTCTGAGACTTAAAAGTGCAGCTAGACAGGAATAATCTTCATCTATTCACTCTGGCTGTCTGGGAAAGGGTGTTCTCTCCCCCCTCTGTGGTTGTTAATGCTCTCCTCTTTCAAGTAAAGGACTGTATTAAATTAATATTACCTTGCTCAATTTCACTGCATATTCCTATTAGTTTTTCAGTGTCCGCTATTTTTTTCCTCACACATTTGCACTGTCAGACCTTCAGTTTTTTTTGTTTAAAAAAAAAAAAAAATCCACTCTTTGTTGACTTTGGGCAAAACTGTGCAAAAAGGTACATATCCACACTTCCCTATTATTCTCAGTGTGGAGATCGAATCAGTTTCACTCCAGGAATGTGTTCAGAGTCGAGGACTGCATCTTTATTGGCTCAATGGTTTTTTCTCTCCGTCTCCACTTATGCAGCTGCTCACTGCCAAATCTCCCCAAACACTTGCATTTCTTTTAGTATGCATTTAATCAGTTGTTGCCTTACTTTATAAAGCAACATTTTAGAATCTTGCTTCAAATGAATTTGATAATTAAATGTAAACGCCAAGGCCGGAAAAGGACTCTGGGTTTCTTGTCAGCGGTCGATAAACGGCTCCTTCCAAGGTGGTAATGGGAGCCTGACAAATTGTCCAATACAAGAAAAGAACTGGAGACAACCAGTGTTTGATGCAGCAGATTATTCTTGAGAGAGGGTATAAACTTCAGTCTTGGTCTGGACGATATGGCAAAAAAAGTGAACGTGATATATTTTTCCATATTGATCAATATATTTGTTAGAATATAAATTTTTGCTCTTTTTTCAGCAGTCCTGGCTACAGCATGAAGAAATAAGACATTTATTTTTTTAAATTTAAAATAACCAAGAACAAACAATGCTTATTTTAAAATATACGGTATATATGTATTAACATAAACAAAACACACCTTTTACATTATTCTGCACCAAATGTAAACATAAATTAAATGAATAAATAGAGAAAAAACTGTATGAAATACTCCACTAAAAAAGAAAATATTGCCATATACTGTAGCTCTGTTTTCCTAAAACTTGGCATTTTTGTTACATTTTCATTTTTTGTGCCAGTAAGACAATCTTAAACCAAGTGAAGAAATCATTTTGAATGCTTCTAAAGGTAGCATAAAACCAAACACAAGGTAGTAAAAATTATAAACCAGAAACATTTCTAACCCGTTTTTGTGCAAAACAAGTATCAGTGCACATTATTTTTTGTTGCAAACATGCTTCATCTGCCTTTACATAACACAAGTTAGTAATCTTCCAAAGTTATTTGATGGCAAAATACGAATTAACTGACTACTATTATAGGAAATTCCTTTCACAGGATAGACAACATTTTAATTGCCACTATCTAAAAAAAGGGATCTAGTTCATCACGATGGCCATAGCTCAAGTACGAGTTGAGGGGAGGGAAGACGGCCCGGGAGGCCTTATCGAGTGGAACTACGTAACATGACGGCCTGCTGTCTGCTTGGTTGGCCTCTTTGGCTTCACCAACATCAGAAGAGCTGGCTGATGTACGAGATGGAGCGGGTGGCCGATTTCATTTTTGAATAACAATGGCATTTGCATAGCCGCTTCCCCTGGCCAGCAGTCTCTCTCTGGTACTCCTGCTGTTGTTCGTTGGACACAAAGAACTTCTTTCTGAGGTTCTTCAATTTGTTAATTACCTGAGTTTTGTGTTTTGCAAAGCTGCAGTCTGTTATTTTAGTAGCCAGCGGCAGATTACAGTTCTGTAATATGCCCGTTTATGACATGGAGGATGAGGACGTCGCAGCAAAAACTGCACTAACCTGTTCATATGTTAAGTCTGTCAGCACCAAGTAGCGTAGATCATTTGTAAAGTATACCTTTTTTGCCAAAAATACTAATCTGTCTGCAACATTTGGCTTTAATGCACACTCTGAGGGTGAGCTGGTGGCAGGAATACCCAGGAGGCTTACTCTGGGGTGTATCGTGGAGTGGAACTGCCACCATATTAGGGGATTGAGTCCATGTCTGCATCTGATTCTAGCAGGTAGCTGCTCGGATCAACTTTAATATCCTGCTGGTCTGTCAGAGGAAAGCTGGAAACAAAGTAAGACTTTTGGGAAAAGCTGCCCAGTGTCATCTTCTGGATTTTAGTTGGTGTAGTTGGAGCTGCAGTGTCTCCCCTTCCTCTGCCCGAGGCGGATGCAGGAGTAGATTCTGATGTGTGCCAGCATCTGAGCCACAGCTCTGAATTTAATGGATGGTACCGTGTCGACCTGGAATGTTTCGGGTCTTGCAACATGAATCGACAAGGGATGCCATGTTCAGGAGGTCGTCAGTGGCAGCTTCACAGTATTTCTCATTTAAATAGGGGGCAACAGTAGCCTGGATCTCCTTTGTGTGCTCCATGTCGTCATCGCTTGGCTTTACCTCCTCATTGGAGAGATGCAGGACAGGTTTCAAATAGGAGACACTGACATATGTTCACATCAGTGAAGTCAACAGGTTGATTCAGGGCCTTGTGGGCAGACTCAAAGACCTCAATGTCCTGCCATAATGGAACATGTAGCCTTGTTTTCCCATCAGAAGAAGATTTTTCCTGCTCCAGTATTCGTTCTATTATTACACGGCGGGACCCCCACCTAGTAGGGGATTCTGTGATCAGCTTGTGTTTTGGTGGTTTTAACTCCTCTTGACCAGCTGCTAGTTCTTTTTTTTTACCACGTGAAAGAGAAAAATCAATGAAAATACTCTCATGGTCACCAAATACAATACCATCAGGACACCAAGTGCAGTAACAAACTACTAATTTGCTTATAAAGGAGTCCTTTTGTGTGAGTGATTCTGTTTTGCGAGATGAAATATTGAACTTCAAAATACTTGCCAACATGTTGGTATAAAAACATTGTTGATTCATCAATTAGTACAACATGCACTGTAGAAAATCATAAATTAAATAATGTGCTATTTTAGAATAGTTTTTCTCTGACGTTTTCATTAACTTACCAGTGGCTAGGGGCAGCCGTTGACCAAAACACTGCATGTGAGTCCAGCCTCTAAGGGAAATGGTCTTGACCATGTTTGCAGCATTGTCTGTTTTACACACCATTTTTGCACACCATTTGGTCTTCACCAAGGCCCCAATACACACGTGCATCCTCCAGTCCCTGGCTGATGATTTCACGAATGGGATCCTCTGGAAAATGAGCTGTCTGCAAACATCTGCTTCGACGAACACACTCCTTGTCAATGTAATGAATGATGAGGCTCATGTTTGGCTCTGATATACAGCTGGACCGAAGGCCGGCGGTGCTTGCAAAGCATTTTACACTCTTGAGCTGAATTTTCAGCTTTCTACTGCAGTCTTCAGTCTTTTGCTTGTGCAGTTTGATTTCATGAGGGTCCAATCCCTCCTTTTCAACTGTGCTCAGGGGCATCATGTCCTTTGCTATATGATGAGGAATAGCGATCGTTATATTTGTATTCCTCTTTGAATGTTTTTCTTAAGGGGCAATTGTTGCAAAAGATGACACAAATGACTGTTTTGCTACTGTGCTTCCAGCACCGTGGCTGCTAGCACTAATAACAGCAGAGAAACTTTACTTTTTTGCAACCGAATGTCCAGCTTGTGAGTGAGGAGCTGGGGCAACATGAGGCCGCGCTTTCACACAGTTGGTGCAATAACTTTTTTAGGTGATGGGAAAGATTAGTTGTGCTTTCTGTCCTGGTGGGCTCCTATCGCTGAGATCTTTTGCAAACCGGCTTAATTTACTCCGTACTGCTTTGATAAAAAGTTGAAATCATATATTCTCCACAATGTCTCCAACTTGGAAGGAGTTTAAAGCAAGTTTGGGTTTGGGTTTATGTTCACTCACAATTTCGGTCTCCTTGCCTGTAATTTCACTCATTTGTTCACTGGCGTTCATCTTCAATATTTATTTATTTCCAAGCATTATATATCTGCAAAGAATCTGACATGGCAGAGTGATTGGCACAATGGCAGCTGAGCAATGACCTTTCTTTTGGGGATATGTTATCGAGGAAATGCATACTGAAAAACATAAACTCATAAAAATATATGATAGCACCAATATTGCCAATGCATGTGACATCTGTAGTTTTATATCTAAAATACACCCTTGAACTCCGTTTGAACTTGCACTTTTTCTGTAATACGTTTTTTACTTTTCATGTATTCATGTGTGCTTTATTTCACAACTGATTGCACATTAAGTTTCATATTACTTTGAAGCCCTCAGACATATTTCTCACAGCTGGTTACATAAGGCACGCTGTCCTAGTTTGTGTGAATTACTAATATGGCTACCACTGGTGTTAGAATGAGGTTGCAGCAGACAATTATCAGGATAGTTCAGCTCACAGGGCCAGTACAAGGTCTTATGAAAATTCAGCTTTTCAAACTGCTTCAACAAAAAATTACTATCGTGCTTTCACCTTACTGGATATTTGCATTACATGGTTATTATTTACATTATCTTAAATTATTTTAATTTTCTAAAAGGCATAAAGAAAAATAGATAAAACCTTTTATAGATTTTACTGATTCGTATTTACTGAGGGCGATGGAAAATTTACGCGCTCATTAGTTTATATACCTTATTACTAATTTATGAACTCTTGACCGCAGTTTCAAAAATGTGACTCTGAGCATAGCAGTCATATTTTAATATTTTAATTAATTATGTGGTCAGATTAAGCTATATGTTGTCACAGGATTTAAATATTTTTTTTTTATATATATATTTTTTATCTTTCCATTAACGCCATCAACAAAGGATGGAACTCAAGGAAACAATGTTGTCCCATATAATGAACATAATTAAAAAAATCCAAACAACAAGGGCATGTAACATGGAATTAAATAAAACATACTTCATTGGTCCCCAAAGCAAATGTAATTTTTGCACTGTTAATTGAGAATAAATAGGGGGGGGTCAGCGATGATCAGATAGCAATGCGTGGTTGAAATATCTCACTGTGAATAAACTGGGGTGTTGTATTTATGCCGTGGCTACAACTAAGATAGTGATTTCATGCAGCGTTGTTGGGTAATTGTCTTGGTACAAAACATGGAGGGAAAGTTTCAGCCAGCAGATCAGTATGTAGGGAGAATAGATGCTCCTTTGCAGTAAGATGTCCAGGATTACATATCTGTTATGTACTCCAGTGCCTCCTCCGTTCAGCCTTGGTGCTCTGTTTGCGGTCTCTCTCTGAAAGCCTGCTACAGAGGTGTTGGAATCCAGAATATGCTCTTGTAGCCATGACGCCTTGTAGCCAGGGTGAAATGCAAGCTGCTTAATTCCTGACGGTGCCGATTAGTCATCATCAGCACTCCCAACTCTTCCAGTTTATGTGTCGTGATCTTATGTTCCCCATGACCATTGAGAGAGGAAATAATTTAGTTTTCTTTTCCCATTTTATTCCTGCTCTACTTCCTTTATGTCTAACCTTCAACTGGTTTGAATTTGGGATCTTATCTTGAGTGTTGGGTTCTGGAAAGCTCTGTTAGCTTTTCCTTTATGTAAGCCAAGCATGCAAACTTTATAGTTGTAGTTATCTAGTTGTATTTTACCAAAACTCTAGTCCTGATGCAGTCTGGATTTCCGTTTGGGCTGTAGTACAATAGCCCACCCCATCCAGAGTGAAAGTTGCCTAATGCTCTGCTCGTGTCTTGTCTGCCTGCAGAGACTTGCTGGCTGAGATTTCCTTGCTGGCTGTGCGTTTACAGCTTCCTGGTGTTTATACAAAACACTGGGAGGCTCGGTCTTTTTCCAGTGAGCATTTCTTGTGCACTTCTCTTTTTTACCCCTCCTTCAGCAGCATATACTGTATTATCATTGGAGTGTAATGATATGTTACAGTCTGCGTGGATTAGTGCAGGTCATTAGGAGCGCAAAGTGTAGAATTATAATCAGTCCAGTGTTTAGATGAGGCTGCCTATAATTGTAGAGAGTGTAGATGCTGGCGAAGTTGATAGGTCTGTAATCTGATTCCTTTCTCATTTCCTACGATGATAATGTTCTTTGAGTTGGCACGCCTTTCTGCGAGAGGTTATGTATGGTAATGAGGCCTCGTCAAATGATGCCACTGTTTATCCTGTTTCCACAAAATAATTTGCCACGCCACACTCGAGGGAGAATATGGTCCACTTCCTCATGCTCGTCATCTTTTTTCCCTCTGATGGATTTTCTCTCCCTCACTGCTCCCTAATTGACATCAGTTTACTTGGATATGCAAATACAGGTTTATGAGTAATCTGAGCTGTCATTTAGCCCCCACATGACTAGAATAACTGTGTTAAATTGCCTCACATGCCATGGTTGAGTTTGATGATCGTTATTTAGTCAGCATCTTCCCAGGGTGTCGTTTGTGCTCACTTTTACAGCCTTTTCCTCTGAGGATAGCCCGGTTCTCTCGGCTATCATTTGTTTGATGTTAGAGTATCTCATTGACAGGGCTGGTTTTTCATGTTGTGTTAAAAAATGACACTTTATGCTTCTTTTTTAGAGCAGGTTACTCCCTCACATCAACATGTCACATCAGCTGAACCCATGACCTATGTCCAAACAAGCACACACTTGCAGTTGATGGCTGTACAGGCTTTTCAAGCTACCGTACTCTTACTAGGACTTTAATTGGACGCACCGTTGTGTACAGGGACTAGGCTGCTCTCTGATGCCCCAACACAGATTAATCCCAGCTCCCTTTTGATTGCTCAGTTGCTTTCTATCCCTGTAGGTGCCTTTTTTGTATTTCAGCATGGCACGCCTGAATTCATTTCCTGGGGTCTTTGTTCTTTTGCCAGTGCATGGCTCATGTTCTAGTGGATTCGCTGGGATTGTTGGATTGTTCTGGGGCATCACATGCATGACTTGTTGTTGAATGAAATGGCCAGCACACAGCAACTCATTCTTTCTATTGCATAATAAAATTGCATGTTATGCTGAACATTAGATTTAGGACTCGTAGGTGATTTTGAACTTTGCAGTAATTTTTTATGTACTTTGTAGTGGTCTTAAGAAAATACTCCCTACTTCAAGGCAGCGTTTGTCAATGCAATTTTCCCTGTAAACCATTAACTATCAAAGCAAGATCAAAGTTCATTGAGTTATCGTAATCTACTACTACTACTACTACTACTACTACTACTACTACTACTGTCATTTAGCAGACACTTATCCAAATCGACTTACATCTGAGAGAACAACACAAGCAATAATTCACATAGTAAAAAAATGTAATAGTTTGTCTTGAGAAAATCAACCATAATGTTAAATTATATTGACTTCCTAAGGTTATTTAAAATTCTTACTTTATCTGACTAATGGTTTATAATAGTTTAATAGTCTTAATTCACGTAAAGCCACTCTATGTAGCATTACCATTTCTGACCACCAGGGGCGCATACATCTGCTCTCCTGAAAAAGCCACTGATAATACTGTGTAAAGAAGTGAGGATGATCCGGCATGTCTTGTAATACTACTTTGTCCCACAAGAGGTGGAAGACGCATTAACTTTCTTGGTGTTTGTTGCCCCATAAGGTCAGAAGTCTTATTGCTATAAAGTAGCTTTGAATGATTTGGTACAGAAGAGATGTGCATCTGCTGTAGGATGAGGACATCATCATCATCATCATCATCATCGAAAATGGATGAATGGGATGCCTGGGTCTGGGGCCCTCCGTTGTCGGGCCCGCGCGGATGTCGCCCTGTTGGTCCTGGGGGGCCCCTTTCGTAGGGGCGGGTGCACCTGCCCGCGTCAGCGGCCGGGGCGGCTCTGTCCGGGCAGGCTGGCCTCTCGCCGGGTGGGGGTCGTTGGCCTGGGGGGTGAGGGCCTCCTGGCCGCATGTCCGGCCCGGGCGGGGTGGTCGGGGCTCGCCTGGGTCCCGGTCTGCCGCCGTGGGTTCCCTGGCTGCCTCTTCCCGTGGTCGTGGGGGCCCCGCCCGCAGGTCTCCTTGGCTGCCACTGAGAGGGGACAGGCCTCGCTGGCGGTGGGTTTCCTCCCGCCCTCTTCTCGCCCTCTGTGGGGTTGCTGGTGGCCTGCGTTCCGGGTTCTTCCTTGTCGGCCTCTGGTCTCGTGGGTGGCGGGGTTGCGCCCCCCTTCCACCACTAAAGATACACTTCAGGTGGAGCTTTGATAGGATTATTACACACACACACACACACACACACACACACACACACACACACACACACACACACACACACACACACACACACACACACACACACACACACACACACACACACACACACACACACACACACACACACAGCTACACGGACATACACATCTGCTCACTCACCTACATACTCACTCCGCAGTTATGGGGGTCAGATAGTCAGTAGCCTAGCTGTGATTCCCGGGTACAAGCAACATATTTTGTATTTTGGGAGTTCTAATATGATTAAAAATATGACAATTATCATGTTAAAGCATTATTTTATTAACATAAAAATATAAATACAAATATAAAAACTCAATCTTACCAAAAATAAAAAGTAAAAAAAAAACTGCCAATGGAACAAGAGAAAATTTTCACTGAAATTAGTGAAAATGGTCTAGAACAAGTTACTTTTTAGGTGACTGTCTTATTTTAAATGTAATGATTGTTTTTGGACTGGAAATAAAACATTTTGAGTGGATATAACACAAGTAGTCTTGGTAAGATTTTGAGTTTTTGTAGGGTTTCAGACATTTACTGACAAGTCTTGCAACCAGACAGAGAACATTTCAGCCTCCTATCTTTCCATCTGTAGAAGCTCCTCATGCTCCTTGTAGTCCAAGGCCTCCTGGTCTGGTCCATCCATGGCCTCCTTACAACAGACATCCAAGTGCCTCTCCTTCAGTCTGCTGTGCAGAAGTGTCTTCACCTTAAACAAAACAATTCATGCATTAAGTATTTCTGTATTTATTTTGATACAGACATAAATAGTGATAGTGCCTGCTGCATGGGGGACACAGTGCTTTTGGCATAAATAACAGACCAAACCTTCCTCAGTTTGCCTGAGCCAGGTAAATTTGTTCAGCCACCGTTTGTCAAACCCACTGGCTCTGTGTTTTTGAGAAGATCTGTAAAGATGAATAAAAAGTGATGTTTAAATCACGTACACATTGGCTTCGCGTTGATATGCTCCTAATGACTTGGAAACTGACTATTGTTACCCTTGCCAACTCGTCCTGTCCTGCACTCGGACCCTCGCTATCAACTTTCATGTATATTTGTGCACTACTTTCAGCCCTGACAAAATTGCCGCATCTTGTCAGTGACATGATTTATTACTTTTTAACTGCCTGTAACGTTAATTGTCTGCACCGTTTCACCTGCACTCTTGCTTCTCCTCCTTGCAAAGAAACTTTTTTTTTAATAGACAAGACATGCTTGGATGCAAAAGAAACAATATTTACTTGTTTGAACAGCCAGGGAAAACCATTGTTTTTAATACAACAACGAGCGGAAAAACGCAGTAATTCTCAAGATTTCGTCTTTTTCTTCTGGTGCACTGTCGTTGATACAGTGGCGTAATGCTGCAACTGCAGTTAAAATAACATCCATCCAGTCCAACGCCTGCCAGAAAATAACAATTTTCATGACGTCGGAGTTTTGAGAGCTGGGGGCGGCACGAAATTAGGTGGAGGCGGCCGCCTCCTAATATTGTATGCAGGAAAAACCCCGCTTTAGGTTCTTACCAACTTGGTATTAACCATTAATATGTATGCAGCCAAAAAAAATAATTACCCAGGTGATGGTGGAGGCATCCACCTGTGTTTTATGGAGTTTCTTGAATAGTTCAATCAATCTGGACAAATCAAAGCACACCGTCTCCACGGTTCTGCCTGCTTTGTCCACACAACTGTTGGATCTCTGAAGGGAGGCAGATGATAGCACTTCCAACTGCAACCCAAGGGCTTTATTTCTTACTGAATCAGATTGTACACATGGGCGCCTGGGAGCAGTGAATGGCGGACGGCGTGGGGTTATCGATTCCTTCTGATGGATCTTAATTTCCCTCCCTCTCAGTCATGTTCATGTCTGTGTCAGCTGCTCCTTGTTCTCTCTGTCACCCACTTAACAGACTTCTTTCTTGTATTTAGCCACAACATTTACTCAGAGTTGATTCTTTACTACAGTTGTTACGGTAATTGGACACAGTTTCTCCTTCTGTGCTAGACAGAGAGGAAGAGCAAAAGTCACTGTCCCAATAATAATTTTTTTTTTTTTTTTTTTTTTTTAATATTTTTATCCCGGTTTTTTCCCCATTTTATCACCCAGTGCTCCTACCTAACAGTCCTGTGCATTGCCATCCTCTACCAACCCCGGGAGGGCCCTGCACTGAGCTCAGGTCTCCTCCTTAACCTGAGGAGTGAGCAGGCCGCATCTTTTCACCAGACAGGGTGGGGTTTCTCCGGCCGAACGTAGCGCGTGGAAGGATCACGTTATTCCGGCCGGATCCTCCCCACCCCATCTGGCGCCCCGGTTGGCCAGAGGGGGCATGTATAGCCCAGGACTGTATGCATGTTTTTGTGAGGGTAGCTCACATTAGCTACCCAGGGAACACGGGGAGAACATGCAAACTCAACACAGAAAGATCCTTTCGCCAACCCCACCCAGGGTGTGGGCACTGAAGTCATGGAGGAACTAACACGCACTTCAGCGCCCACAGCATCCCCGGCGGGAATCGAACCCAGGACCTTCTTGCTGTGAGACGGCTGCACTACCTGCTGCGCCACCGTGCCCCCCCAATAATAATTTTTTAAAAAGACTTTAAAAAGTTGCTACAGTTTAACCTGTTGTTATTTTTTATTTATTTAGATTACTAAAAGTTGTCAAATGTAGTTGGGGACAGTATGGCCCTGAGAGGATCTCCCATGCAGTATCAGTGTTGCCTAAATTGGCTCTGTCCAATCTTCCGTCAGTCTAATTTCCCCTTTTCCTTCAAACATGTCATCCTTTTTTCCACCATTTATGCTGCTTCCAGCTTTTTCCCCCACACATCCCTGTTCTCTTTTGTCTGCATACTCTTCAACAACTCTTCTGTTTCCATCCCTCAAAGTTCTGTTCTTCAGGTCTATATGTAAGTGTATGTGTGAATGCTGTTTGTGTGTGTGTGTGGGGGGGTGTGGGGGTGGGGGGTGTAGAATTTGTCAGCACATGTGATGAAACATGACTGTTGTTGGACAGTGACGTGCTTTTCACCTCTTGCTTCATGAGAGAATGAGTGTCAGCGCCAGTCTGGATTTTGCTGTTTTAATAATACAACCTTGATGTGTTTTTGGGCCTCTGACCTTGGATGTGTGAAGGCTTGTGTGTTCATTGTTGAATCTGTGGCCTCACAAGAAGTAGCCTTCATTGTACCAGCTGATGTTGAACGAAAAGATGCCTCCACAGATTTTTAAATGCCTTTTTTTTTTTTTAATTGGGTACGTAGCTCCAAAGAATTTGATAGAATTGACTGAAAAGATGAGACGTAAAAATGTTGAAGTCTGTAATGCTGCAAAACCTGAAAGCCCCTTTTCAAATCTATCCACATAAAAATTTTGTCCATTAAATCTAAAATTAATAATTAGGCCAACTGTGTATGCAAACCCACCCTTCGTTTTGACATCGTCACAGTGTTATCAGTTGATGTTATGTACCAACATTGGGCTAACTAAATGATAAATTCAGCATTATAGTTAAGGATAACTTTTGGATTTTAATGGGTAGATTATACAGAAATATAATAAAAGTTTGTGCATTGGACCAATAAAATCAAGAGTTTAGCATGACAACTAAGGTAGTATTCCTTGATAAATAATCAAAAATGCTGTTCTATACTTGACATTTTTCCTCTATACTTTTGTATACTTTCATCTCTTTTATAGCAGAATTATTTTAAACATATGTTTCAATATAAAATCAAAGACATATCTGATACATAATGGAATGACTTGTTAAATGACTGTGGTTAACAATTATCTTACCAGAAAAATCCGCTGAGATTTCAAAAAACGCTGCTGGAACATTTCTACCAGTCCAGAGCAGTCCTTCACTATCATTAGTATTTCCTGCCACCGCTAAAATATTGCTGGAACATTTCATCAGTTTGGTTTTCATGCTGTTGCAAGGATGTAATCAGACTCTTGGTTCTCGTTAGGGGTGATAGTGGACACAGTTGCTCTCTGCTGTGCAACATCAAATAACCTCAACACAAACAAGAGAACACTTTCCAAGCTGTGGGAACAGCCTGAAATGTGCTTGACTCAGTAGGCACAGTTTAAGCGTTTTGAAGAATGTATGGATAGATTAAAGTAAATTTGCATGTGTGCTTATTTAGCCTTTTACATTGCTAAGAATATTTACAGAAGATGCATAGCTTGTGTAAAATGGGTTAAGTATGTCCCTGTGGAGTAGAATTAATAGACACTGGACCTGCAGGTGAAGCGGCGTGCGAGTTGGGGAGACGCCAGTGATACAGGTGCAGAGAACAGTTACTCCATTTATTATCTGCTTAGTTTGTCCTTTAGCAGGACGTGACCCTGGACAAGGTCACCAATCTATCCCAGAGCCAACCCAAAACAAATGACACGAGCATGCTCAGTCAAACTCAGTCTTGAGCTTTGGTTTGTAATCACCTGTAAGGATGGGAATTGACTTTTACGATTCCAATTCCATTTTTGATTCTGCTTAACGATTCGGTTCTTTATCGATTCCCTTATCGATTCTCATTTGGAAAAAGGGTTAGGGTTACATAACGTGTGCCCAAATGTTTTTGCATGTTGGTAGTATTTCCTCCCTTTGATGAAATATCGACATGGTAAGTATTTAAGTTACCCTGTTGTCGTCTTTTTTTTTTATTGAAAGGGAACCAGACTTTCGAGCGTTTGTATTGCTTGTGTGCCATGTTTACTATTGACTGCTACGCAACGTAAGCTAGGCAACGTAAGCTAGGCAACGTAAGCTAGGCAACGTAAGCTACGCAACGTAAGCTACGTAACGTAAGCTACGCAGCGTAAACTACGCAGCGTAAACTACACAACGTGTGTGATGACATCATTAGAGCCCACTGGAATAGAAAAGGAAATCGTTTGTATGATTTGCAAACGATTCCAAATGAATTGAAACACTGGGAACCGGTTCTTGTTCAGAACCGGTTCTCGATTCCCATCCCTAATCACCCGTCAACTTAACAGAGAAGATTAAAATAAAAGCTTTCTAGTGGCTAGAAAAGTCAACCTAATATTCTGTAAGCTTGTTTCCTGAAGTGTTGCAGATGTAACCTGAAAAGTGTATTGTGGACCGACAGGACAGAGGACACAGGGTTTAGAGGAGAAATTGTGACTCTTTTATTTCAGCCAGACACAGACGAGTACCAGCACACAGCAGCTCTGTCATCCCTGTAGAGCAGCCCCCTTTGCTGGTGTGCAGTCGCTGTTTTTATAGCCAGGCAGGGTGGAGAGATTGATTGGGCACAGGTGTGCCCAATCAGCTGAACCAGGCGCCACCTGTGTGCTGCTCCCCGCAGACCACGCCCAATCCTCCACCCTGCCACATGTATATTTTGAGAAGGGTTTGTTTAACATAGAGGAAACGGAGGGAAAAGACCTTTGCCGTGTTGATTTAGAACTCAAACAAGCATTTTATCTGAAAATGTTCTAGGAAATCAAAAACCTTTGATATTTTATCGTCATTCCTATCCAGTCCTGTTCCTCATCATCATTAATGTTGAGACATTATCCATCATTTTTTTTTATTTTTCCTTTTCCCCCCTCAGTAGGTGGTAGAAATTAATGTCCGACCGATCAGCCTTTTTTTCGATTATTTCGATCACCGATTAGGGGGAAATCAAAAAGACCGATAGCAGATATCAGCCGATACGATTATTACCCTTTTTTACCTTTTTGGGAGAAAACAAATTTCAATACAAGAATTCATTTAAATGAATGGTGAGCAATGTATTGCTTTAACTAGGAAGGACAGCAATATTCACTTCGCACGGCTCACACATCAAAAGTGCAAATTATGGAACATCAAACAAAACAAGCAGCATTTCAGTTATTAAAAATAACATTAAGTGAGTTTTCTCTTTACATAAAATAAAAAAGCTGCCTATAAAAAATAACAAATTAAGAGGAATAACAGCCTCAATTTTAGAACAGTCAGGCACAATATTCCCAATTCCCAGACCCAAACCACAGCAAGTGCCTACTTGGAGGTAGTAACAGTAAGCTAACTAGTACACATGACAAACAACCAAACAGTACAGGTTGTGAAAATGGCTACACAGGTTGTTTTTTTAAGTGCAAATATTTACTTAAGTTTACTTAAGTTTGAGCATGTTGAACATTCTTAATACAAAAAGAAAATGCAGTATTTCAGTAAATTTCTTAATTTTTCTTTAAAAAAAAAAAAAAAAAAAAAATCGAAATGATTTATTTTCGATTTTTTTTTTGGGGGGGCCGATACCGATTATTAATAAAATTTTGAATATCGAATTCGATAATCGGCCACGGCCGATTATCGGTCGCCCACTAGTAGAAATGTGTTTTTATCACAGCATATGTGGTGGCAGACATAACCGTACATACGAAATGCTTCTGCTACACATTTCAACGACGCACAATTAGCGTCACAATGGAGATGAGCCCTTTTTATAGGTTTTTTTGCTTCTTCATTTCTTGCATTGTGTCTTTCACTTATACTTCCCTCTTTTATTTTTCTTCAGCGATCTATAACTATGATGCCCGGGGAGAGGAGGAGCTGTCACTGCAGATTGGAGACACAGTTCACATACTTGAGACGTATGAAGGTGAGACCATGTTTACTGACGTTATGTGACTGGAGTTGACAGGCCGGAAGTGGATTTTGCTTTCCTGTCATTATTTACCAGAATACCTTTTCTGAGTTGTATGTGTTTGTCTACGATGATATGAATTATTCTCATAATTCAGTAATGCAACAACTGTCTGAAACCATGTTTCTGAAATGTTTCTGGCGCAACGCCTGTGATTTTGCTCCTCCTTCTTAAGTTCTCGATTCTTTAATACAATCGTTTAACTCAGGTGTTAACTCTTTTATTGTATACGACTCTAGACTGGTACAGAGGTCACAGGCTGAGGAGGAAGTCAAAGAAGGTGAGTAACTAAAAAAAAAAAAAAGTTTAAATCCAGGATTTCTTTTCTTCAATCTTTGTATCCGTAACACCATGATGATGTGTTTTTCTTTGTTTCCTCTTCCAGGGCGTATTTCCAGCTTGTTATATACACCTGAAGGATGCCACAGTCGAGGGCAGTGGGTCAGTACTTCATGACCCAAGATTATTCCTCTTATCACTACATTTCATGATGAATAACTTTATTGTGATTATGAAGATGATTGTTGATGAATACTGAAGATGGAGAGATATATCAAATGCAGAATAAAAAGGGAGTTTTCCTCCAGATCTAATTTTAGACTTAGTTATTAGTCACTTAGTCATTTTTGTTTTCACCTGTCACCAATTCTGAGTACCGTAACAGATTTTTTATAGATATATCTTATAGAAAATATCTATGAATACAGTATGTATGGACATACAATACACTGTGAATAAAGGGTTAAATTGTAATTATAATGGATTTCATTTTGCTGAATATACAAACCTTTAAGAGACGGATTTGTTTCCCTTTGCTGCCATGTTTCTAGAGAGGAGATGACACAGAGTACGTGTTTTCTCTGCCCCTGCAGGCACAAGGAGACGGTCATCCCCACGGAGCTGCCCCTGGTTCAGGAGGTTACCACCACGTTGCGGGAGTGGGCTACGATATGGAGGGACTTATACGTGGTAAGCCAGCGTGTCCTTCTCACCGGCGTTCCCACGGTCACAAAACAGAGATAAGTCGTGGGATAATACATGGTATTTTGGCACCACACAATGACTACTATCAGAGGAGTCTGGCTGTTTGAACAGCGGTGACAGAATTTAAATGTTTTCTTCTGAAACATAATGTATTTCTTTTATTTTAGTCATCCTGAGCTGAATGAATGAAGCTCAGTGGGTTTTCTTTTTCTTTTTTAAATCTGTGCATTAAATCTTGAGTTAACACAGGTTTTTGACCTGTACTGTACCATGCAATTATAAGAAATACACAATAACATATGAGGCACTTAAACATGAAAGGAATCAGTTGATAATGTTATTGATTATCAGACATGGAAACACTTTTCCCTCACGCTTGACTGATTTGGTTCTAGTATATTTAGGGGGGGTGTGATTTTTAAGAAAAAACAGACCGTAAAATACATTCAGGTCATCATATAATAAAAAAAACACATGCAAAACAAAGTCACCACCAGAGTTGAAGTGAGAGAATGAACCTTGCGTTAGAAAAATACTGCAGTGATTCATGTGTTTGAGGTGGCAACATGTTATTTGATAATAACGTGATTCAGTGAGTAGATTCTCATTACTTTAAGGAGACGTAAACATAAATAAATTAATAAAAACACTTCTTTCCTCAAGGGGCTACTAATCAAAAACCTCAGATGCTGCAAATATCATTTAGTAAAAAGGGTCAAACGTGCAGGATACTGAGAGATCACGCACCTGATCAAAGTAGAGTGAACCAGCCTCTCCAGCGTTTCATGCACCCCTCACATCAGTCTGCATTTGCACTACCTCTGAAGTTGTTAGCTGTAACAGCACTTTGAAAAGATGCAAACTTTTTGTTTTGGCTGCTAAGACCAGAGCGGTGAAGACTCAGCTGTTGTACTGCATCCCTTTTATATTTTCGCGTATTGTAAATGATCCGTACTTATGCTGCGTCTTTTCTTTCTTCTATCCTTGTCTACTTTTTACAAAAACATTTCTTTTCATGTCCAGAGTTTATGTTCAGAGTTACTTACCAAAATGCAAAAAAAACTCAAAAGCTTTCGTATTTTCAGGGCACTTCTGTTGCATTGCTGACATTTCTTTGCAAACCAGTGAATCAGGAAAAGTGTGTGACACACGTATAGTACAGTATGTCCTCCTGCACAAACATGTAGCAAACAGAATTTATTTGAACAAGCGCCACAGGATGGTTTTAGTAATAATTACTTGCCATTTAAAATTCTCTCTTCGTGTTTCACTCATGCAGTGTTGTTTTATGTCTGACAGGGTGACAAGCGTGAGATGTTCAACTCGGTCCGTGATATGATCTACGACCTCATTGAATGGCGGTCACAGATCCTGTCCGGCACCCTCCCACAGGATGAGCTCTCTGAGCTCAAACAGAAGGTCACCTCCAAGATAGACTACGGCAACAAGTGAGGGTCCAGTCATCTGAGTGCACGTGCTTTCCTCCCTATAGATTATATCCCTTCATCCTCGTATCTGTCTGTAATAAAAAACATCACACTTTGTTGAATAGGTCAGTGATGTCACTCAATTGTAAAGTAACAGGTCGTCAGTTAGCGTGAGAACAAACTGGAGCGATTTAGCTTCGGCAAACTGCACCATAGTCCATCATGAAATGACGGCTCTCACGGCATCTGCAGCAGGCCTAGAAAAATCACTGGGAAATGAAAATTGGGACGCTCCATTCTGCTGTTGTGATGAAACTCTAAACCTTTGGCCAGGTAGAAAAATGGCTTTTGCCTCTGCAGGAGAAGGCACTGATGAGCTGATGAAAAACATTGATGGCTCGTAGGCAGCATGCTGTTGTCTCCGCTGAATCCCTGCAGAGCAGAAAGGGTTCATCAAAACAGGCAAGCTTTGACAGAAAGCAGCGGAGCCGAGGGAGTATTGTACGAGGAGAAAATGAGGCTACTGGAGTGTTGGCGAACACTTAATATGTGCTGTTATCTTTTGAGAAATGCAGCCTCATGTTCACAATGCTTTCCTTTTTATATTTTGTCTTTTATATTGGCAGCTCCTGGGAATTATTCATCATGTTTTTTTCTTTTTGAATGCAAGGTACTTGGATCTTGATTTGGTGGTCAGAGATAAGGATGGAAACATACTGGATCCAGAGCTCACCAGCACCATCAGCTTGTTCACGGCCCATGAAGCAGCCTCCAAACAAATAGAGGACCGAATCCAAGAGGAGAAGGTGAGCATCCAGAATAGTTGTACAAGCAAACATTTAATCTTAGTATCACCAATAGGGAAATCAGATTTTTCCAATAATTTATTCATCATAAAGTATTAGAAGATGTGATGATATTTTTAGTAAAATAAACCAAAGGTAGTGTTACTCCATTAGGACATAGGATCATACCTGTCAAGTCTCCCGTTTTGGACGAGAAACTACTGTATTTTACCCATCTTTCCCACCGTCCCCCCGTATTAGTATTTTCCCGTTTTATAATATAATAATTCTTAAAAAGCATTCCTGTGCCTCTCCAAACTGAATTGCCACTAACCTCGCGAGAACTGCCCCTTGCTGTAGCCTGAGTGGCAGCTCACGAGGTTCTCACGAGGTTAGTGGCAACAACGGGAGCAAACTCGGAACAACAAATAGGAGAGATGGATGGATGTAACCAGAAAGAAGGCTTCTGCCAAAAAAGCGAAGACTTCGTGTAAATATCTCTAAATGGGAAACCAAATTTACTTCCCTAAAAAGGAGCGGGATGGGGCTCAGTTAAGCGTAAGGATACTAGACCTCGGTTGGGCTGGTCGGACAGCGGGTGGTGGAAAATGTCCCTTATTTTTTAAGCCAAAACTTGATAGGTATGCATATGATCGACTCTGGTTCATTTCTAAACCCTAAAAAATTGGCCTCATATTGTCTTCAATTAACAACTGCAAGCTTCAAAGTTACCATGGCAACTAAGCTACCTCAACGCCTTACAGAATCAACTGTTATGACTGCTATGACGTTCTCGACTGTATGAAATGTATTTGGCACCAACTTTTTGGCCAAAACGACCAAATGCCTCTTTTATTTATCGCTCCATAGCACATTATTCCAAAGTGCTTGTTTCCCGCCTGCACAAAGTGTAGTTTTGCTTTCACACTGCTTTATAGTCTTCTCATGGCATGTCTGCACAGTTTCTCTTTGATCGTTATATAAATGCACTCAAACCAGGACTGTTCGGTCATCATGGTCTGCATGTCCTTACTCGAACAGGAAAATGAGCTGCTTCTCTGGGGATCCCACAGACGTCAACATTTAGTAAACGGATAACTTGCCTGCCCCTTTTATTTTATTATTTTATGTTTCCCAAAAATAGAATCGAGTACAAGCAAATGGAGAGAAAAGAGAAAGGAATCGGAACACAGATGCAGCTAGCAGACTGCAAAGGGCTGGCAGTGTAGACACCAAACCCCTGACGGAGCTAAACTTATATTATCTGAATAGAAGATGCATTTCCATGAAGGGTCGATCATTTATTCCACATTCAGTGAAACATTTATTCACCAAACTCTCACTTTAAACTTTCAGCCGTACCATCATCACAAGGTTAACTTCTTTTTTTTTTTTTGCTTGATTGAAACCACTTTGTGAGGTATATCCTCTTTTACTTTCCCTGTGCTTGCTGCCATGGTAACCAGGCTCCTTTTTATGTTATATGTCTGAACAGTGGGACAGAATGACTAAAATCTCAGACACAAGAGGGAAAGAGTAACCTTACTGAGAGAAGCTGAATCTAATGCCAAGCAGTGTCATCTAGTCAAACACTGGGCTGTACTGAACCCCTGAACCTGATGAACAACCTCTGCATACATTCCTGGAGACTGTAAACTGCATTTTCGGAATGGGTGGATGCACTTGACATGAACTTATGAAGTTATGAAAGCCATCAACAGTCTTGTGGGTTCAGCTCTACTAATGCACAGACTGCTGGTGTTAAGTTAAAATCCAATTTTGTGCAAAATCTTCCCACCTTACCCACTTATAAAACAAACTAATTCAAAAAGAAAAGAAAAAGAAAAGAACCCTAAGGTGTTACCTTTTTATAAAGTGCAAGGAGTTTGCATTTAGTTATTCATTTGCGCCTAATAACCATCTTTTTACTTAGTCTGTGCTTATAAATACATCCACAGGTCACAAGGGATCAGAATTCAACATAGCATGACATTTACTTCTAATACTGTGTTTTGACTGCACGCATAACTAAAATGACAGAAACTGCTCTTCTGGTTGAGTGAAGGTTGTCTGGTCTGCTTAATGTGGAAAATTAGATATCTATGTGTAAAAGGAGAATATAGCCAGGCTGTATACTCCTCTTTACAATGTCACTTCATTTTTATTTTGCTTCATTTACACAACTGAAGTTTTTATTTTAATTTTTTTTTTTCCATCACATCAAAAGAAAGTTTAAATTTTTCCAAAGCACCTTTTGCACAAACTCCAAGACTTCATGCGTGTTTTTCGTGTGTGTGGGTTCTCCCCTCTGCTTTAATGTTTAATTTAAGTGCTAAAGTGGGGAAAAATGACACAAAGGTGCCCGACTTTAAACTAAAATATTCAGGATCCGAGCCAGATTCCAGTCATCCCTTTTTTTTTTTTGACACTTCAGTGGCATCCTGGGCCTGAGTGTCAGTTGGCAGTATGTAGAAAAGGCCAAATACTAAATGCCTTGCAGTGATGTGGTCTCATCTCATGTGACCTTTTCAATCAGAAGTCTTTATTGCATATGCATCAGCAGTAAAGAAAGTGTGCAGGTCAACATGATGAATATTAATGTGGCCCCGGCATACATTTTGAAGGACATCTAGGAATTTGTGCCATTGGTCGGTTTCCTGAAGATGCATGCGTGGGGATCAAGTGAATGTATGCATTTTAATTGAATTCTAATGGATTTATAAAATTTGTTGAACGTGGCATTTTCAGAAAAACTCAGAGATGGTGGCTAACATTCTTACTGTGTCAGGTGGCTGCATACTGCACCAGTCAGCGGTCCTACTTGAAATGGCAGCGTAATAATACCTGACATTGCCCCCGTTTCTCTTAACAGTCTCAGAAGCAGAATATTGATCTGACAAGACAAGCAAAGTTTGCTTCGACACCAGCTTTCGCCCTCTTTGTGACTCTGAAGAATGTAGTATGTAAGATCGGCGAGGATGCAGAGGTGCTTATGTCGCTCTATGACCCGGTGGATTCCAAATTTATCAGGTAAGCCTATTGGTGCGCAGATTCACACGTACACATCAGAACTAATGGAGTCTGCTAACTGGGTTTTCTTTTATTTGTGGTTTCTTTTTTTTTTTTTTTTTCCAAGGGACCAATCATCACAAATAGATCAGTTCATTATAAAAAGTCGTGGGATGTTACTTCTACATCCAGCATCATTCATGCATTTCATAGTATTTCATGGTCAGATTTGATTCTCAGCTGTTGTTTCAGTACCATCTGTTCCAGGATGCAGCATGCTCCAATTTGGTTTTTTTTTTTTTTTTTAATTCAAATGCAGTCTTCTTGGGCAGAGCCGTTTTTTGGTGGAAGCAGGAACCCTTTAAAGGAGCAATGTGTAATGTGAAGCCAGAAATTAAATTCACACTCCACACTCCAATCAAATTGGCAAGGCGAGGCAAGTTTATTTGTATAGCGCATTTCAGCAACAAGGCATTTCAGAGTGCTTTACATAATGAAAACATGAAAGGTAAAGAGAGAAGAAAGAGAGATTGAGTTACAGTGCAGTGGCATAATAAAGAAAAGTTAGTTTAAGACTGAAATTAACATTGTTTAAATTTAAATTGAAACATTCTGAATTTAAATTTAAATTCAGAGGACTGTACCGTTTAACACGTTGACTCGTCGGTGTAATCAAAAATGACATTTGGCCGATGCTGGTAGTTGCTTCACAAGGTGCATAGCATGACTATTACGGATAATGGAGTGATAACTGCTAGCCATTGGCTGAGTCGACTGTCAATCTATCATATTTGAACTATTAAGTATTGCTTAATAAAAAATCTGCTGCTGTGGTTAAAAAAATGTACCCCTGTTAGAGTTGACAAGGATGTGAAATGAAACCATTGAGACCAAAATGGTTTGAACTAGGTTGTATATTTATTTCTGCTCTAAAGTTGGACATTTGAACATGTTAGTCTGAGATTGACTTAAGGCTGAATTAAGCTTCTGCGTCACACCAACGCAGAGCACACGCCGCAGCCGCGATGCCGTATTGAACCCTTCGGACTTCTCCGTCACTCCATTTCGTCGCGGTGCAGTACCCCCCGCGACCACTAGTTAGCGATCTTTTTCTGAATGGTTTATCCGACTTTTTCCGGTCACAGTGAATCAAAAAGATAAGGACAACTATTGTGCAAAAAACCAAAATAAAAAAAATCACACATAAACGAAGAAAAGAGCCCTGAAAGTTCACTACTGCTTCAAACCGGAAACCAGAAATGCGTTGCTCCCAAGTGAACCAATCACAGCCCTCGCCGTCTGCGTGTGGTCTGCGTCGCTCGACGCGTAGTTACAATTTTCGAGAGGTGCACGTCAGTGAAGGCGCAGGTGACGGCGTGTGGTCTGCGTGGACGAAAACCACACGCCGTAGGCACGGCGCAGTTTTGACGCAGAACCATATTTCGGCCTTTACTTTTGCAGCCAGCCTCTAGTGGCCAGTCGAGAAACTGCAGCAGATCTTAGTTCCACATGAGCCTCAATCATGATCATGATTTTTGTGACATATCTGCACTTATTTCTTCGTACTCTTTTGCTGTTTCTAGGTTATTTGGGGATATTTTAACCTATTGTCTTACACATGGTTCCTTTTATTGCTGCAAACAAATTATTTAGGGATCTTTCCAGCTGCATGAATCTGGCTTTTTTTTATTTTATTTTTGCACAGTTGAAATATTGGTTGAAACTTCATCTCATTCGTCATGGTCGTCAAGGACTTAGGGGTTGTTCAGGCAGATATATAAGATCCAACTGGCTGAAATCAAAGAGCTTGTTTTCAATCAGAAGAGAACTTTGATGTCATTTATTGCTGTCAAATAGTTTTTGCATCTTCAAGACAAAAAAATGCAATTAAATAAATCTCCCACACAATTGTAAATGTCTTGATTAATTTGTTTGTAAAGTAAATTACCAGCAGGTCGTGATGAGGAGATGTCTTTCACTTCCTCCCGTTTCTTTGGCAGTGAGAACTACCTGGTGAAGTGGTCGAGCTCGGGTCTGGTGAAAGACATAGACCAGCTTCACAATCTGCGCGCCGTTATCACGGTGAGTGTGTTGATTGTGTGTGTTGCTGCCTCTGTGGTTCATACGCCCGTGTCACGTGGCTGGCTGTGATCAGAGCAGCTCTCTCAGAAGAAGCCCGGCTTGGCTGTGTGTACAGTATAAACCAAGACAGACACCCTTCATCTAATGACAGCCTGAGAGCGACAGGGTCAGCATGCACCCTCTCAGAGCACTTTGCTGGTTCTGGTAGGTGGTGCTCATGGGAAATGAATAGAAGGACACAGTCACAGATGTAGCTGAAGCCGCCTGGTAAAATTTTCACCCTGAGTACAAACTCATCTCGACTTTCAAAAGTTCTATTAATCAATCATTTGTATCCGAGCGAAGTAGCACTTCTGTAGCTCAGAGGAAAGCTGTTGCCAGATTTAAATGCAAATTACATTTCCAGGGTTTTTCGACCACATATCTGTGTCTGACGGCCTGGGATTTTCCTCCGACTTGATTTCAAAGGTAACGGCTGTTTTTCTCCTCCTTTGGACTTTTTTTCAGGACTTGGGAAGTGAAGATTTGAACAGGGAGAGGATCAGTTTTGTGTGTCAGATTGTCAGAGTTGGGCGCATGGAGCTACGAGACAACAACACCAAGAGGCTGACGTCGGGTCTGAGAAGACCCTTTGGAGTGGCAGGTAAGTCCCACAGTAATTGCATGTCACACATTCTCTGTCTGAAGTTTTTTTTTTGGAAAGTCGCTTTTCAGACTGTCAGAGTCCCACTCTTGCCCTGCTTTGGTGTCAGAACATATACAAGTGTTGTGCCAAAGTCCCCCTTTAAGTGAATGAATATTTCTGGCCACGTTTCAGAGATATTCAACTAAGGTAGCGGGAAGAATTAGTTGGATTCTTCATCTGTTGTCAAGCTTCCAGGTGTGCAGTAAACTAATTAGATTGGCTTTTTGCCCAAACTTACTCAACAGTGAAGATGATGTCTCTCTTTCCATGTCTTCTTTTTCAGTGTCATTCAAAGTGAAGGCAGCTGACAGGCTGCCATAAATCAGGCTAGCTTTAGACAGCATTATTAAGACTCCATGCAGCATGAAGTAAAGCCTGTTTGTTCAGATGTGCTCAGTGTTGACGACGTTTTAAAGCGCTTTATAAACTCGACCCCTCGTCTCTGGGGTAAGACGTGAGTGTGACACTGGGACAAGAGCGCAACTTGTTTTTTTTTGTGATTGTGATATTGAGCTTTTTTTACACTACAATTTTCAAGTTCAGTGTCGTTTCTTGAATAATCGTGCGTTAAAGGAGGATGCGATAATGTCGATGTATGACATCATCCTCATTTTATGGAGCATCGCGCCATCCGACTGCTAAGTGTTATATTTCAGTGATGTGTTATTGACATCCTGTGATGGCTTCTTAATTGTAATTGCACAAAACCAGATGCGGCTTGTGCTCCTTTAACTGCTGGAAAATTAAATCTTACATTTCATCACTGTCTTAACTTTGAAAGAGTTCTTCAGTTTTCTTCTTTTACTGTTACACAGTTTACAAAGAGTTTTTTTTCCCTTCTTTCTGCCTTAATTAGTGTTCATCAAAGAAACGCTGACAGCAGCTGAGGCCCGCTCATGTGGCCCTGACCCTGCTGTTTTTTCTTATGCCGTCTTTTTCTGTGTGCCCTGATTTATTACCATTATTTCTTTAACCCTCTTTCTGTTTTTCCATAGTAATGGATGTCACCGACATCATAACAGGCAAAATGGACGATGAAGACAAGCAGCACTTTATCCCATTTCAGCCGTAAGTGCTTTTAGCTGCAGAAAAAAATACATCACATTCATTCAGTCCTTGGATCCAACTCCCATTACTTTGACTGTGCACAGTGGTGTATTTTTTACTTTTTCATTTTTTTTTTCTTTTTAAGGTGTGAATCTTTGACGCTAGGTTAACAGGGATTTAACGATGGTAGCGCTCTCCTTTTCCTTCATGACTCAATTAAGCCAATCTCATTAACTGTCACCATTTTTGTGGTATGGCGTACAGAGCCACCTTTTTCTTCAGTGCAATTTCCCTTCATAATTGAAAATGCTTCAGACTCAGGCAGTTTAAATGGCAGAGCACCTCACTGAAAGGTTTTATCTGTGAGTTTAAATCATAAAAAGGAAAAAGTGAGACGAGGAACGGGTTCTACTTAAGTCCAAATGTGAGTTGGTGCCTTTTCTGAAATGATGGTTCAACAGCTCATTAGAGCAGGTGTTTTCAAGTCCAGCAAAGGTGAAAACAGGTGAAAGCATTTCACAGAGTGATGGGATAGACACCAGGCGTCCAAACAGAAATGGAAATGCTTCTTTGAAATTAAGCAGATAGATCGACAATATTGTCGTTAGTTTACTGAACACTACATAAATCTGAGACTGGGTTGACTTTGGAGCTTTCAAATTTGAATAAACTCCATGTGGGGGAGATCATGTTGTGCTGAAATGACTAGAATTAAATGCAAGTTAAATTATCTTGTTTTCTTATGTTTCTGTATTTAGTGAATTTAATCATTTTATATATATAAGATTTATAATACATTTTCACATTCCCAATGTGGAGATCTTTGCATTTTTCACTGATTTTTGCATATCATTGTAAGAGAAAAGCTGTCCTGTGAATGTTGTCCTACGGTGTTTTGTCCTGGTAAATGTAAAAATCTCTTGTCCTTTATTCATATGTCTAAGGGACAGAGATTTTTAAATGTCCTGTGTGCAGATGTCGCCACTGTCTTCTTCCTCCATTCTCCTCTCTTTTTTTCGCTGTTAAAGAAACATCTGCACTGCAGATCTCTGTGCATCGCACACTTTCCTGTGACAGTTCCCACTCTGCGGTGCTTCCCACATTACGCCTGCTCCTTTATTATTTTTCTGTATGTCATTTGTTGGATGCACTTGTTAATTGTTACACATGAAACCTTGGGGAGTACAAAACACTCAGAGTTTAGTGTTGCGGACTGAATGTATTTTTAGGTTTTAGAGAGCGTTTTTTTCCTAAGTTGTCTGATTTAAAACCCTTCAGTACTGGCTCAGGGTCGAGCTTATGACTGATTGAGTGCTTCTCTGTATACTAGAGTACGCCTCATTTCCTAAATGATGATTTCTCTGTGTGTTTCTTTCATTACCCATCCTGCCCCACTGTTACCTTCTAACAAGTGGCTTTGTGTCTGTCGTGGTATTCGCATCACTCTTCGGTGTCCCTCTTTTCCTCCCCGTCTCCCTCTTCATCTCACTCCCATCCTCACAACCATCACTTCCTGTCCCAATCCTTCTCCTACTTTTCTGCCTCTCTTTGTGTCTCTGGTGTTTGCCTGTTGTGTGCGTACTGCAGGGTAGCGTTGGATGACGCCATTCGCCACAAGCAGCTGAACATCTCCCGTTTTTCACCCAGGGTGGCGGGGGAGAACGACTTCCTCCAGACAGTCATCAACAAAGTTATCACCGCCAAAGAGGTCAATCATAAGGGCCAAGGTACAGTGCAAACTTCATACTAAGGATGCGAGACTAAGTAAGAAACTCGTCAGTTGAGCAAAGGATTATTCTAAAATGGGGACCTAAAATATAAACACTATAAATTGGAAGGTTTTTTGTTTCTAGAACAAATCAAATGGTCCTTGCCAAGTTCAGAGTGTTCTGCGCAATTATGTATTTAGCTAAAAGACAACCAAAATCCAGATATAGTGTATGAAAAGCTAAGTACATGCTTGGGGGGTTGTAAGGCTATTTCCAAAAACATTTTGAGCTCATATTACTATAATAGTAGTAGTAATAATAATAAATAATAGTTGTTTTTGTTGTGAGAGTGGATGCTCCAACAAGCTCTCAGGTTCAGACTGTACATTGAACTGTACAAAATAAATTTTCAATGGACACTAAGGGCTACATTTCAGACTCTGCAGGCATCAGTTAAAGCATATTTAATGTTAAAGTTCATGCCAGTACAATGAGGAAAAAAGGTTGGCAGAAGAAAGAGCTTTGAATGTGCAACATTACATGTAAATAAAGCAAAAGTCTTTGGAACAGTGCCCATGGGACAGATGAGAGCAAAGCAGATATGTTTGATCATAATACATAGTACCATATGTGGTAAAAACCAAAGACAGCCAAACACATATGAGAAAAAAAAACCTTTAACTTGCTGTTAACCTCAATGGTGGAGTGACGATCATTTTGTTGATGGATTGATTTGCAGTCACAGGAACTAGGTGCCTTGCAGTCATTAAACCATGCATGAACGTCTCTGCATGTCAAAGTATTCTGGAGTGAAGTGTGAGGTTATCTGTCAGACAGCTAAAGCGTGCCTAAAATCAAATCATGCAACAGGACAAAGATCCCAGGAACACCAGCAAACCAACAGCAGGATGGTTGAAAATAAAAGCAATCGCGGTGTTACATTAACCCATAAAAATCACAGTCGGCAACTTCCCAAAAAATCCAGTAGCTGGCGAGAAAATTTGAACACATTGGTTCATCCCAACCTCTCCTTTGGGCTTGAAGACCATAACAACATATACTAATGACATTCAAATATTTAAATTAATAAACACAAGCCAACTGAGCTTCTCAGCATAATAAAACAAACATTTGACTTATCTTAGACCAGAATCTTTGTCTTTTTACAATGTGCAGGCATTGCTGTATGCCTAATAGTAAACACTTAGTCTGCTCTTAAACGCCCACAATTAAACTGGAGACAAGCCAAACTGGGATGATTACCTGTCAAGAAGAAACCCTTCAACTCCTGCAGCCCTCCATTGCTAAAATGCTATTCCATTCGCCCGAGTTTTAATTCGGATAGTACGTCAGTTTTTCTTTTTGGCTTGCTTCTCTGTAACAGGCTTCTTCTGCTTACTTTACCTGCATGTTTAAGTAGTAACTGCCTCAGAAAAATCTGCAACTTTGCCTGCAGTGTTTGTCTGCCGTTTTGGCAAACCGCTTCAGCAAACCGCTTCACATCTACTTTTCCTGAAGCGGTTGCATGCAAATATTTACATGAAGCACTGAGCTGGAGGGGAGGGCGTTGTGTATTTGTTGTGTGTTTGATTCTAATTGACGTTTGGCAAGCACGCCCCCTGTCTGTGATTGGAGGAGCTGCAGGAGAAGCGGCAGAAACTTGCAAACTGCATTGTGAGCTGCAGTTGATGCCACCACAGTAGTGAATTTGTATCCAAAATTAACTAGTTTATGTAATATTATCAGAAAATAGTGGAAGTTTAAGGAAAATATGACAAAGATAAACTTGCCAACTGCAACTTTAAGAATTCAAACCTTAACTAGATGTGAATGTTTTGGCAGGACCTTTTTATAGAGTTATGTACAAATGAATGCCTGCAAAAGTAACTTGATTGGAGTACTTTGTGACAAACTTTTGGCCAATAACTTCAAGTTATTACCGCTAAAGGTGGTTCCAGAAAGCGCTAGGTGTTTTTTAGATTGGATCCCGCTATTATCTCTGGATGATGAACGCGTGTTTAAAGCTCTCCTTGTCTCCCCAGTTACTCATCTTGCAAATATAGGTCCTACCTGTGACGTCCTGCTGCTATTGTTACTCTCATCAGCTGTTTCCTTATTTTATAAAATAACAATAAATAATAATAACAATAAATAAAAAAAAAAAAACTTCCCTCGTGGGCTGTTCTCATCAACAAATCCCACCCCGACCCACCACCCTGCGTTAATTCTGTCTACTTCAGACCTGACCTGCAGTTAAGACTAACCTCGGAGGTGAGTTATTCACGAGACGGCTCGATACGCCACCCCACGTCGGTCGATGTAAAAAATTACATGAAGACCTTTTTTTGTTGTGGATTTTTGCCTGGTTTATACTGTATATGCCACGGTATAATATGTCATGTTGTTGTTTCTCTGAAATTGTATTTACCTCATTTTTAAACTTAGTGTGGACCAAATCCTCCAAACCAGAAGATGGTGTTTTATAAAAATGTACATAAGAAGCAGAAGCAACCCAAAGCACAAATTTTCACATAGCAGGCAGTCAAATGTTTAGTTAAGTAGTTCGAGGTCTGTCTACTTATGTTTCAATGTAAGTACATTCTGGGTGTTTCAGTTATTCCTTGCAGTTTTTATTACACAACAATTGTAGTGATGTATTGAATAACTTCAGCCAGGCCAGCCTAGGGCGATGTGATTGTCATAAATATAATGGGCAGAACTGATTAACAGTAAAAATTGAGAAAAGCCTCATTCATCCTTTTTTTAAGTGCATTAATGAGTAATATTTGTCAACCATTCCCTAGTTTCGGCTGAAGGCAATATTATTTATGTTAAACAACCTGGCTAAGGACTGCAGTTTCTGTCAGCAACTTATTACTTAGTGCTGACACCAGGAGTGATTTATTAGAAACTTGTACCCATCATCAAGTTATCAGTATTATTTTTCATCTTTTAGTCCTTGCTAATTATTTGTTGAAAATCCTTTTATGGGGCTTCCAAATAGTAATAAGGCTTAAGGGGACCATTACACACATAGTTTATTGGAACACATGTTATTAGATATCGAGACTGTCCATATTGCCATTAAAAATAATAGTATTGGTTCAATGTGCTCAAAGTGTAAATGACTGCTCTTACCATAAATAGTGGCTTTTGTTTCCATGACTACAGTATCTCTGTGATCCATCTGTTAAATGAGCTGCCGGGTCGTCTGGAAGCACCAACTCTTATCAGTAATTTGACATCTGTGGTTGGAAGAACAATCTTATCCATCTCAGGGATTTTTGCTGCTGGGAGGAGGAGTATAACATTATACTCTCCACGGCACTGTCATGTCCAATGAAGATGTACTTGAGTAAATGTCAGGTCTGCTCCGACCCACACTGAGAAGAACAGTGGAGCACTGATAGCAGCTGTTGGGGTCATGGTTGCATATAAAAGGCTTCCAGCTTGGCAAGTGGGGGATGTGTCACTCATAATAATGCATGGTCTGCAAAGTGAAAAGCTGCATTTCGACTGCGGGAACCTTTTTATAAGGACTTAGACCCTTTAAGGGGGCCCTTTCCTCTGTTTTAACACAGGAAATGGGGGCTGAAAAAAAAACCCAAGGAAGAAACGTCACCTTCAAAATTGGCTCTGGCCTGGCGGTGGTGCTTTTGAGATTACCTGGAGCCTTCATGGTTGGGGCTTTCAGCACGGAGCGTATCTGATTTAGTGGCCTGTTCCCAGCATATACTTTCGCCCCAACTTTCTGTCCTAGTCATCGTATTTCCAAAATCCCCTGTAGCTTGTAAAATCTGCCATCTTAAAGTTGTGCAGTAAAAGTCGTTGCTCCACACATTGCTTTAATTGGATGCTTTGTTTAGGGACGTCTCGTTCAAAACTGTGACACGGTGCTGTTTCTTTTCCCTGAGAGAATATAATATTCATAGGGAGAGATGCCATATTTAAAATTTAAAGCTTTGAATTTCAGAATAAGGAGACAATATGTTTTTGCTTCCAACTACGACGAAAAAAAAAAGCCAGAAACAAAACAAAGCAAAGCAGGGCAGTGACTGTGATTAAACTGTTGTAAAATAGGAGCCATCAAAGTCCCCTTAAGACCCCTATTCAGGCTTTCCAAGAGCAATTATTTTTATCTGTGCATTTCAATATTCCACCATAAATTGTACTTATTTTCATAAAGGGAACAAGAACCTTCAGATGAAGTCTTCATGTATGTTCTTTGCTTTGGGGTATAGAGCAGGATTATTATAATGAATTACTGTATATTACACATGGATACACGGCTTATTCTATTTCATAATTGTTGTAAATTATAGCTGCGTATTCAAGCTTTGTGTGTAAAATAACAGCTAATGCGGTTTATTTATTCTCCAATAGCTGTAATTTATAATCATTCACACTGTTCTCTATTTTATTCGAATCGTTTACGGATTCGGAAATTAAAGTCAGGCTTATCAGTTGTTTTTTTAACTCTATGTAAAGTAAAAATTACATACTTTTAGTCTGTGTAAAATTCAGATATCCTGCTATTATGCAATATAATTCAATATGCAATATGACCCTTATAATTAGATTATATGCACTTTATAAAGCTGCCGTTTCTGCTTTCAGCATTTTACATTTATTTTACGGTTCCATTTTTAACATTGTTGTTTTTATCTTCATTGTAATGCAATTAGGTATCACTTTGTCAATGGAAAAGAGCAAAATATCAAGTTCATGTTTATTTTCATGGCACACTGTCTTTTGTGCCGTCCTCTCATGAAGTAATCTTGGTCCGTGCTGGTTGTGTTTGCGTTACCAGGCCTGTGGGTGACTTTAAAGCTGCTTCCTGGGGACATCCATCAGATAAGGAAAGACTTCCCTCACCTGGTGGATCGATCAACAGCCGTGGCGCGCAAAATGGGCTTCCCTGAGATAATTATGCCAGGTTGAGTATTTTGAAAGCACTCTGAAACTCTCCTTTTTAGATGACATGTCCAGAGCTTTAGACCTGTAAAGAGTGGGATGGGATTTACATGAAGGTGTTAAAGGTATTGTGACATCATTTTTAACATGCTTTTAACACTATTAAAAGTCTTGGCCAACATCCCTCAAATGTGTCTAAAAGGGTGTAACAAGAAAAACTTCACTCCAGTACTCCATTCCTGGCTTTTTATGACGGTGTTTTTTGCGCCGTGAAAAACGGGTAGGGTTCAGCGTACGCGTCGCCGCGTACCCTACGCCGTAGGCTCTGTGTCGGTGTAACGCGGAACCATAAATCAGCCTTTATGGTGCGCTGGAGAGGAGAGGAGGCAGGGAGCTGGGTGGAGGGGGCGGTGATTTAGCGGGCCGTGACGTCACGGCCCGCCACCAAACCAGATGCGCCGTTTTTGCATAGTTATGCGGAAAATCCCAGAAAGCACACAATACACTGAATGTTAAAAGTTCGTTGTTTTTTGGGTGTAATTGATGTCAAGACACCCAACAAAACACAAAAAATCAAGAAAAATTTGTTTTTCATGTCACAATACCTTTAAGAAAAATCTTGAGAGACATATTATACTAAATTAACATTTTGATATTAGTTTTTGTCAAAATCACCTGCAGAAGTGAATGTTTCTGACGTCTGGTTCTGTTTTCCAAAGGTGACGTTCGAAACGACATCTATGTGACTCTGGTCCAGGGAGATTTTGACAAGGGGAGTAAGAAGACACCCAAAAATGTTGAGGTGACCATGTCTGTGTATGATGAAGATGGCAAGAGACTGGAGGTATGAATTTCTTTCCCTTTTTTTCTTTCCTTTCTTCCCCTCCCTTCCCCATGAGCTGAGCTCCCTCTCAGCATTCAGGACAGAAGCACTAGAACCAATCGGTCTCCCAGACAGTCTGTGATTTCCCCGGCTTTCTTTTATCGCACACCGCTCAGAAAGCTGCTTAACCAAACAGGACTGCTATAAAGCGGTGTGATACACAGACCGTACTGTACGCTTTTGCCAC
The DNA here is from genome assembly GCF_033807715.1 of Cololabis saira. NCBI lineage: Eukaryota > Metazoa > Chordata > Actinopteri > Beloniformes > Belonidae > Cololabis > Cololabis saira. The sequence goes on along the minus strand of NC_084605.1, from coordinate 29,947,668 downwards.
CTGTCAGTGACGAGAGAACGCAATATTGGTGCTTTGTATTTGATTGAGTTGCCTAAAATTTGCCTCACCACTCTAAGAATCTGCTTCCTCGTTGGATGAAGTCACAGACTTGAGCATGTGTGGGGGGGCTGTGTGTGGCTGGAATAGTGAGAAGATGTATTAAATCTTATATGTCTTATCTTTGACTGCTTCAAAATGTATTAGTGCTTCTCATTGCAGGTTACTGGTGTCAGTCAGCAGTTCATTATTTTAATATTAGTTATTATAGCACATGTTGTTTCCCTTAATAAGGAAATTTGGAAATCAAATTTTCAGATTCATATCATTAATTGCATTAAAAAATCGCTTCAAAATCCAACGACAAGTGGAAACAATTAAACACGAATCCTTGTGGTGGCTGCCAATTTCTGTGTTGGAGAATGTGAAATGAAGTCTCTCTCAAGAGTTCGGTTAACTTTGTTTTTTTTTTTTTTTTTTTAATCATGTGCCAAACCCAGCAGTGTCTAATATCCTAATGAAACTTTTGTTTCATCTCGCGTCTCAATGACCCTTTTTTTCTCATGTTTAATTATTGAAACTCCCCGTTGACTTCACTTCTTGTTCTGCACCATCCAAAAGTTCATAGGGGATATGAGCGCTTTAAAGCACTTGGATATGAGGGCCGTGTGCGCGTGCGTGTGCGCGTGCACGTGCGTGCGTGTGTGTGTGTGTGTGTGTGTGTGGAGTCTCAGCAGGAGGAAGTCAGAGTGCAGTACATACCAATTTTCTATATATTACTTTCAGCCCTTAGAACAGAGAAAGCTGTTGCTGGAAGTAGTTGGAGCTGAGTTAGTTATTCAGTGCAGCATCAGATTTTTTAGTATCCATACAAGCAGCTAAGCAGGAAATATTGGTTAGGAAATATTTGAGTGCAGGTCTGTTATGCAGTTTGAAAAATACTGCAGACTCAGAAATAGAAGGTGTTACATTTCAAGTAAGCATCTGCCAGCACCTATACTGTTTATTACAGCACAACCATCTGTATAGTTGATGTGCACACATATAGACGTGTTCCATACGAAAGCTAACAGATGTGTAACTTTAAAATCCATCCACATAAATAATCTGCAAGGAGCTGAATGAGATAAAAGACCCCCCGCCCGTTATATTCAGTGTCATAAGAACAACAGTGGTGAATATCAGCTGCCACGGCTGTCGCAGCATATATCGGGTCTAATCACTGAAGTCTGTGACAGCAGTCAACATTGATCAAGTGGCGCAGAGTCGTGCCCATCTTGTTGTCGTAGCCCTGGAGTCCCCCTCCCCTCCAACTTCCCTTAGAAGTGCTGTATCTCATCAGTTCATCCTTCCAGGGATCAGTGCTAATTGGTTGAAGTCTCCCGCTTCCTTCCTGAACTTAAATAGACTGAAGGAATTTCTGCTTCTGAGATAAGAGACAATGTTGCTTCTTGTCTGTCATTTCAGTGTGCTGCAGTTTTAGTGGCATCGTGATTTTTTTTTTTTTTTTTAATACCCCTCACCTTAATATTACTGCAAATGTGCTTTTAGATGTTTTATTAGTCTTTGAAAAACAGGTTTCAGTATTGAACTAATTTGAAATATTATGGGAAGAAAAATAAATCGACAGAGTAAAACAAAAGTAAACATCGGTTGACAAACATTTGGAAAATTGGACGTGCAACAGGCAGAGGGAGCATGGTTACAGCCTCTGGAGGTTGCTATGAGAGCTTAGGAGTTTTGTGCTTTTAGTGTGACGTCAACTGAGACGATGACGTCGCCTGCAGCATCGGAGAGAGTCTGGATATGTTCCTGCAGCCACGTCTCTGAGTATTAAGTGTTTCACACTTAATACTCAGAAAACTGCACCCCCAACATTCCCACTGAGACATGGTTTGAGCTTCCTCCTCCCTTTCTCTGTTCCTCTCCAGCCCTACACCGTTCATGGCTCCTTCTGGACTTGTGATAGTACCTCTGGCATTAGATGGCTTTCTGAAGGCTTAATCAGATTAGCCCAGATGTTAACGTCTATCCTGTTGTTAAGGTTACTTATCATGGCAGATGTTAGAAAGCGCCAGGATGCTCCAAACCATTGTAGGAAAAAAAATCAGTGTTTTAATGGAGAAAAGCTCAGTAGAAAATCTACAGATGGCACAAAGTAAGAGATAAGAGCTGCTGCAACAGGCTGGCACAAGTGCAGAGCCATTCTGGGGTAGTATTCCACGATAGATTGAAATACAAAACAGATTTTTTTACATAAAAAAATAGCCTTTCATGGCTTTTCCTGTGGCTTGATTGGCACCGATGTGCATACATTGCATCCTTTTTACATTTGAGGTCAGCTCTGTCTGGGCATGAATGAATCCATCTACAGATCAATGTAGGGGTTTGGATAACAGGCTGATCTCCTAAGTCGCTGCTAAAAACAAGCATCCATGTTATTCTTTGTTCTTGTTTTTGGCCTGGTGTTTTTTGTTTTTTTTCTTCCCCTCTGAACGGAAGATTGATCTCCACACTTAGTGCACTCAAGCTCCACTGATGCAAATTATTGGGCTGTGTGAGGTCTGCTGCAGAGGGACCCGATGGATCCTTGTCTACTGGTGTAGATGTCAATATTAACATCCCACGGGCCTCACGCATGGGTGGAGGCCGTGCGAGAGGCCCGTGGACCTGCAAGCAGGAGCGGAAAACCATGACGTGGCCCTTCAGGCTCTATTCTTCTTCCTTTTCTAGATCTTTCTGTTTTCATCTCTCTAACTCTGCGCGCTGCCATCCCTCCGCAGTTTCAAAAAAGGATTTGTGATCCGGGATGCCAGACGCTGGGCTTTTCTCAGCTTGACGTCTTGGCACACCTTGAAAACCTCTCACCCACAGCTAGACCTCAGTAGCCTCTCCAAACCATGGATCCATAGGGAATCCTGGTCACTTACTGAAGGGCTACAATTGCTAGATTTAGATTTAACAGCTGGGGGGGGCTGTTATTCTTCATAATTGCCGGTTGTCGGATACTATTAGTGTAGGAGTATTTCAGCAGGAATACACTAGCAGGTCATGGAGTCAGCTGGAGTATTTGGAGGAAAGAGCTAGGCTGGTTGAGCACGGATTGCTAAAAAAAAAAACATGTGATGTGTGCCACCCAATGTCATTCCTTCCTTCTTGCCAGTTCCCCTTAGTGGGGCATGCAGCATTTTACAAAAACACCCAGACTTGTTGTCAAGACACAGGGCAACCTAGTGGGAAGACCGATTTATATGGTCAGATCCGTCTGCTTTTCCTGCGCTCGGCCTCCCTTTCCCCCTTTCGCCGGGCAGGAGCCCCTGCAGCTCCTTTTTAAATAATTAAATTCTAATTTATTTCTTCCACGGTGCCGTCTTGAGATTGGCAGCCAACACACAGGTGCTCATGCATAAAGTGCATCCAGACTTTTAAACACTATTCTGCTAGATTAAAGTTTTCCGCCCGAGGGAGTTTTCTTTATGACATAAGCGCGAGTCAATTTTCCACATTTAGTGGCTGCGCTAATCTTTGGACTGAACGATAATAGATCAGCCATCATAACTGCGCCACTTTAAAAGGAACTTAAAACGGGGGTTGATGTGTTGTTCTTTCCCTCTTTCTGTGCAGAACGCGATCTTCCCTGGAGCTGGAGATGACGGCATTAACGAGTACAAGTCCGTCATCTACTACCAAGTAAAGCAGCCACGTTGGTTTGAAACAATAAAGGTGTGTTTATCTACTCGCCTTTTTCACTTGTTGTTCATTATTCATTATTTTGCACTCTTCATTATATTCCTGCATAACTGTGATGCGTCAGTTGAGTTCATTCAAATGAATCAATCATCACAGCACTGGGTTTTATTGCCAGTAATTTGAAGATATTTGCTGTCTGCTGAGTATTGACCCACTAAAAGGAAGATTCTGATATCTTTCAACCTGGATTGATCTGTCGGTTGCAAATAGAAAGTCTTTTACTCTAACACAAACACGAGTGCCCGATGTTATTGCTTTGCATTGTTGTCGGTGATGATGACGGCTCAATAGGGGTGTGATTGCACAGATTTTATGCCCTGCTGATAGTTTCTGCGTAAATACAAGGATGAATAGGTTCACATCTCGGGATTTTGTTCACGGTGTGATGCAGATAAAAAGCTGATGTCGTGGTTCATGTCTTGTAAAATTATTGATTCATGCGACTTTAACAGCTGCCGCTTTTTTGATAATGTAGCCATGTAGCCAATCACACAACCATATAATCCCAAACATTTGCTCGATGACACGTGTTTTCCTGAGTCTGAATGTCACGCGGTCCGTTCTGTCCTTTATCTCAGGTCGCTATTCCCATTGAAGACGTGAACCGGAGCCATTTGCGCTTCACCTTCCGCCACCGCTCGTCACAGGATTGTGAGTATAAATGTCATCTTTGGAAATATCGCTTTTTCAAACGGCCAGCTTTACAACTCGCTGCCTATTTATGTACATCAAACATAATGGAAGGTATCCAAAGCAGATGTGTTGCACTGTGATAAATACTTGGTCTGTCAGCCTTTGGCACATGAATCAGAGGTATTAACTGCCCCTGTATGAAGCAGCAGCACGGAGTGGCTTGTCAGAGACTGCAGCCGGGGTTTGAAAAAAATGCCTTAAAAGAACTTATTTATTTTGCCCAGTTTGCAGATTAAAACAGCTATTGTTGGTACCCACTCATGGTTTTTCATTTGTTTTCTTAATTCTGACAGTGTAAAATGATGGAATAAGCATATTATATGACTTGTCTTGCCAGATGTTCACGCTTTTCCTCCCACATCTGGAGAAGTGCAGGGGAGGAAGGTTTTTTTGAGGCTTAGAGGAGCTCTGACAGGTGTATGTACTGTATGTCAAATTATTCAAAGAACTTCAAGGATATAATCACAGGAAGGTGTACCCACTCTTTGATCTGCTGGTGCTGTGGTCATCTGGTCCCAGAATCCTCCAGCTATGTTCCCTTCTCACCTGCGTGGACGGGGTTTGAGGGAATGTGCTAGTCCACAGAGCTTCATGCTGGTTTATCATCCACCTGGAGAGCCTGTGCCTCTCTATAGACTAATATTGTTAGTATCTTTTTATTTTATTTTTATTGCGATCCAACTGTCATGGCTGCTTTAGAAAAGGCACCTCAAACGATTCTGGGACTATGAAGGTGTGCTTATGCTCTCAAACTTTAGCATCATGCAACATACGATAGAGGTACCTGTTAAAAGGTGGAATAGCTGATTCACTTTGGATCTTTTGGAAGGTATTTAATGTCCCAGTAAGTACTAGTACAGTGTGGGAGAAACTAAATATACAAATCAATTGTAACTGTTTTTGACTCATTCATGAGGTTTGGTGCAAGGGATTTTTCTACCTGCTGCAAAAAGCCTCTTATAATTAATATCGATAATGACTATCTGTGTTTATTTGGAATATTTAATAAACTGTCTTGATTCCTTTTGAGATGAATAAAATGTGATTCAATGCAATGCAAAGTCCTCAAGGACTTAATGTCCCATGTACAGTGGCGCAAAAAAGTATTTAGTCAGACACCAGTTGTGCAAGTTCTCCCACTTAAAAAGATGAGAGCGGCCTGTAATTTTCATCACAGGTATATCTCAACTATGAGAGACAAAATGGAAAAAAAACATCCAGAAAATCATTGTGTGATTTTTTTTTAAAGAATGTATTTGTAAATTATAGTGGAAAATAAGTATTTGGTCAATAACAAAAGTTCATCCCAATACTTATATACCCTTTGTTGGTATGACGGAGGTCAAATGTTTTCTGTAAGTCTTCACAAGGTTTTCCCCACTGTAGCTGGTATTTTGGTCCGTTCCTCCATGATCTCCTCTAGAGCAGTGATGTTTTGGGGCTTTCGCTGGGCAACACGGACTTTCAACTCCCTCCAAAGATTTTCTACGGGGTTGAGATCTGGAGACTGGCTAGGCCACTCCAGGACCTTGAAATGTTTCTTACGAAGCCACTCCTTCGTTGCCCAGGCGATGTGTTTGGATCATTGTCATGCTGAAAGACCCAGCCACGTTTCATCTTCAATGTCCTGCTGATGGAAGGAGGTTTTCACTCTAAATCTCACCATACTTGGCCCCATTCATTCTTTCCCTTACACGGATCAGTTGTCCTGGTCCCTTTGTAGAAAACCATCCCCAAAGCATGATGTTTCCACCCCCATGCTTCACAGTAGGTATAATGTTCTTTGGATGCAACTCAGATTTCTTCCTCCTCCAAACACAACAAGTTGTGTTTCTACCAAAAAGTTCTATTTTGGTTTCATCTGACCATATAACATTCTCCCAATCCTCTTCTGCATCATCCAAATGCTCTCTAGCAAACTTCAGACGGGCTTGGACATGTACTGGTTTAAGCAGGGGGAGTCCCTGATCGTAGTGTGTTACTGATGGCTCCTTTGTTACTCTGGTCCCAGTTCTCTGCAGGTCATTCACTAGGTCCCGGTCTGGTTCTGGGATCTTTACTCACCGTTCTTGTGATCATTTTTACCCCACGGGGTGAGATCTTGCGTGCAGCCCCAGATGGAGGGAGATTATCAGTGTCTTGTATGTCTTCCATTTTCTAATAATTGCTCCCACAGTTGATTTCTTCTCACCAAGCTGTTACCTATTGCAGATTCAGTCTTCCCAGCCTGGTGCAAGTCTACAATTTTGTTTCTCACGTCCTTTGACAGCTCTTTGGTCTTGGCCATAGTGGAGTTTGGAGTGCGACTGTTTGAGGTTGTGGACAGGTGTCTTTTATACTGATAACCAGTTAAAACAGGTGCTATTAATACAGGTAACAAGTGGAGGACAGAGGAGCCTCTTAAAGAAGAAGTTACAGGTCTGTGAAAGCCAGAAATCTTGCTTGTTTGTAGGTGACCAAATATTTATTTTACCAAGGAATTTACCAATTCATTCAGCAAAAATCCTACAATGTGATTTCCTGGATTCTTTCCCCCCATTCTGTCTCTCATAGTTGAAGTTACCTCTGATGAAAATTACAGGGAACTTGCACAATTGGTGTCTGACTAAATACTTTCTTCCCCCACTGTATTTCAATGCATCGAGACTCATGTGTGCAAACACATGAATCTCAATGCATTAAATCCCATCAGTAGATGTCAGCACCTGTGCACCGTGTCTTACGCATGTCATAACAGCCTTCAGTGACTAAATTACTTCAGTATTTCACCCTCTTTGTTTTATGAGCCTGTTGAGTTTGACTTCATTGGATTTCCCAACTGAATTTGATCACCAGAAACAATAGACAACAGCTCCAGCTGATGCAATTCATCTCTCTTGTCACTGTGTGTCAGAGTTAAATGTTCATTCTCATATCGGCCTATTTGTTTTTCAAAGCAGGAAGATACTCAAAGTTCCTCATATAAAATATTTTGAAACTTTATTCAGGAGTAAATAATGCATGTGAACATATGGCAGCACGTGATGGTCAGCGGGGAGTGCACAGCCTTCCTCCTTTGATGCGCCTGGTTTTTCCTGCTGAGTTTATGATTGCTGGGCCAGCTGAGCACGTGCGAACATGCAATGCTCATCTCTTCCACTTCACTACTGTGCTTTCTGCAGTTCAAAAGATCCCACCAGGAAAGGTTTTGAGTCCAAATTGACCAGATCTATCAAATTTTTTTTAACAGGCTTATGTTTCACTTTCTGTATTGGCTATGTTTGTTTTGCTCTAAGAAGTGTCAGAAGTGTCCCGAGGTTATATATTACCCCTTTTTCTGAAAGCGGCATGTTTCTGAATGCAAAAACAGATGGTCTAAACTGTGTTTTAATCCTTGAAAGACATGAATCGCTGCTCAGTGTAACTCAGATAACTTTTTCATGCTGTGATTAATAATCTAACAGGTGGGTTTTGGAGCTTGTAACTGTTAACATTTGGCTGTATCTATATGATTATTTTATAATCACACAAAAAAAGAGAAGAAATAAGAAAGGAAAAGTAGAAGCGTTTGTAGCAGATGTCCGGTCCTCTCCTCTCTCAGCTGGACCAAAATACTTTTTTATTTGTGGGTTTCTTAAATGGTTTTGAATGCATGAGTGGAAATAAGCACCACAGCAACTTCACAGCAAAAAAACTTGCGGTATTGTGCCTTGTTGATAAGCGTCTGTCAGTCAGTGAAGAACTCTCCTTCAGATGTGACGAAACACCTGCAGGCTCAGCATAACCCCCACAACGCTGGTGACGGCTTCAAAAAGCAGCGGCCGCTGGCGTTTTATTGTCCTGAAGCTGCCGTTCAGGTGGAAGTCGGTGCATATTATGTGGTGGAAGAAATTCTGTCAATATAAACTCTCAAGATACTGGTTCTCTATAAGATCATCAATATAATCTGTTTGGCTATTGATCCCTACACTAAACCGTAACCCGGCTGAGTTATAGGTAAGCGATCATAAATCAGACTCCATTTAGACAGTGTCAGTACATTTAAAGGTGGATGTACTTTGACTTTATAACTTGACTATATGACTTTTTAACTTCCTATTGACCTGAAAAGGGGAAAGGTAACGCCACGTCGCTTAGCTTGGTAATGCAACTACTTTTTAATGGAAGCAATCCTATAATTTGTTACTTTTAAAAATAACAGTACCCAAGACCGCTAGTATTAGGATGTATGCAAAAAGCGTGCGCTGCTAGGCCTTTACAAGTGACTGTTTGCCCCCATGTGCTCATAGCAAGTGGTGAATGTTTGGTAGAAACACTCAGTGACAGAGCCACCCGTCGAGGCCACGAGTGGAGCCTGCGTTCTCCGTATCTCAGCCCCCTGGTTGAGAATTGCATCGCCTATGACTACCGTTCCAACATCGCCAGGCCTCAGCAGGCAGATGGTTAGTGTTATAATGCTGCCACAGCTGGAGAACATTCCCCTATCTTTCTTTTCCGTCTGTCGTCATAGCACAACCTTCTGAATTGGGATTCGGAGCAACCTGAGGTCTAATTCTGCAAAACTCTTCCACCTGCTTGACTTGATTGGCTTAAAGAAGAAGCTCTGTCCTGGATTTGACCTTTCCTCCCCCAAATGAAGAGCTTTGAGCCCTTAGGAAGTCACTAATGTAGCTGGAAACGCTGGGTGGCATGCATACAGTGTTTTCCCTCCACTGATTTCTCACAGCCCAGCAATTATTCTTAGTCGAGGTTGCAGGCAGCAAACCAATGAGGGGATTAATGCCGATAGAATCTGAGATGTACTTTTGCTGAATCACGTTTCTCTGCACACAAATTAAGCTTGTTGATCAACAATGATGATATATATGCCCGATCGAAATACTCGGTTATGTGATAAAATTATAACTGTCTCCTTAGTTTAATGCAGCACTTCCTCTCGGGTGTGTGCAAATACCATCCAGCTTTGAAGTAGCTGAGTGTGATTTAAAATCATGTTTACAGCAGCGGCTCTTAGGTCAGTGGGTAGTGGTCAACGGAGACCTTGTACGACTGCAACCCTTCGATTCTTTTCATTTTCAGCTTCTTCTGTTGTTTTGCTTGTAGAGTTTCAGTCAAACTTTAGTTGTTTAGGACAGATGGCCTCATATTTATCTCCAGAATGTTCGAGGATGAAAGTACAGAAGCTCGACAGACAGCAAGTCATCACCCCCCTTTGACTACGTGCTCGGCTGTTTGTACAAGATGTTTGTGCTGATAGCGCTGTTTGTTTTTCTTTTTACAAAAGCAAGATTTTTTACAAAAACAAATTGTTCTGCCAGAAGTCGTGTGGATTCTTCCTTCAGATGCATCTTCTTAGAAAGAAGATGCTTTTCCCCCGGAAACATCTCCAAACAAGCCATGACTTTTCAATCTTTTTCTGACAGCATTGTCAGCTACTTAAACATTTTACATGCAACATAACTGAGGTCTCTAGACACACACACACACACACACACACACACACACACACACACACACACACACACACACACACACACACACACACACACACACACACACACACACACACACACACACAAATGTATGGTTGTAGTGTTTTCATCCATTCTTGCAATTGTTTCCTCATGCCGTTTTGTTCTCCTCCTCCCACAGCCAAAGATAAGTCTGAGAAGATATTTGCCCTGTCTTTCGTGAGACTGATGAGGTATGATGGAACCACTCTGAGGGATGGTGAGCACGACCTCATCGTGTACAAGGTAAATGTGGAAAACATCCTTTAACGTAGTGAGAAATAAGTCTGCTGTGTCCCAGTTTCTCTGCTCACACGTGGCCTGCGTGTCCTTGTGACATGAACATTGAGCTGTAGGTGAAAATCTTGTTACTAACTGCATTTTATTGCAAATTGTGGAGTTTGTTTGTATAAACTCCCACAATGAAATTTCATTACATTCCAATCAAAATCCATCGCCTAATTACACAGTTTGTAATATGACCCCCATTTAGGTCAATTAAAAAGCTAATTCAGGAAATACACACCCTGTTAGATGGTCCTTTGACTTTGCTTTCTCTGTTTTTCATTTTTTGTTGTTGTTGTATTCTCTCTTTATTCTTTTATTTTGTGTTGCTGTCCTCATTTAAGGCTGCTGACAAACTGAAGCATAACACTGCAACCAAAGAAAATGTATTTAAAGGAATTTCTGTATTTCTGCTCATCAACGTTCTTATGCTGGAAAACCAGGCAGAATCAAAGAAGCTGGAGGATATGTGTCTTTACCTAAACCTGCCTTCCACCAAGCTGGAGCTGGAAGAGAAGGGCTACTCCACCACTGGGAAAAGCACCCAGAACCTGGGGATCTGCACCATCACCAAGGATTCCTTCCAGATCGCCACCCTAGTGTGCTCCACCAAGCTCACACAAAACGGTAATAACTTATGCAACAAACGTTTTCCACCAATGTTCTCTCTGATCCGCTCATGGACAGCACCTCTCCTGAAGCTCGACGCGAGCTACGTAAAGGGTGCCGCGGGCAACCGTAGCTTGCTGACGCTCTCAAAAGATGAGCAGATGCACCAACCCTCTCAGATCTGAGTATTTATACGTTGCAAAGTAAGCTGATTTCTACATCAGACTTGGGTGTTTTTCTTTCGGCTTGGGCATACTTGTCAGCATAGAACTGGTCTTTGTAGATTATATTGAGGGAACCAATCAACCAACCAACCAACCAATATTTGTATAGCACATTTAAACAACCAAGGTTGACCAAAGGGCTTTACAGAAGTTTAAGAACAAATAGATACTAAAACAAACAGTAATAATTAAAACACACAAAAATTAAAAATCACTAATAAAAACCCAAATAAAATCCTGAATTGCTAAAGATGACCTTAGAAGTGACTATTAGGTGTCGAATGGCATCCTAAATAGATAAGAGTTTAGTTTTAGCCAGGCTGCTGAGAGTATGTAAGTCTGATGCTAGTGTGTTCCAAAGTCTTGGACCAGCGACTTCAAAATAACGGTCCCCCCAATTCCTTGATCTAGTCCGTGGTATCTCTAACAGATGTTGGCCAGCGGAGCTTAAAGGGGACCTATTATGAAAAACACGTTTTCTCTGTCTTTAACATATATAAAGTGGTCTCCCCTCAGCCTGCCAACTCAGAGAAGGAGGAAAGCAACCAAATTCTGCAGTGTCTGTACAGCCACCTGGATGAGCCATCCAGTGTGATGTGGATCTACGAGCCGTTCAGATTCTGCTCCCGTCGTTACGTAACGACGGGAGCGATTTACATCGGTTGGCCTCCGATGCGTGACACCACGCCCACAACTAACTCCGCCGGCCGGAGCTTCCGCCATTTTCTCGTAGTGGTGTATCGCGTCATTCAGGCAGCCAATCAGCACAGAGCCTCATTATCATAGCCCCGCCCACTCAGAATCCCTCATAGATAATGAGGTTAGAGAATGGGAAGATAAAGACATGGCTCAGAGGCTGAATTTCTAATTTATTTAGCAAAAACAATCAAAAGCTTGTTTTTAAGACATTCAAGGCCTGTTTAAAATAGGTATTAGATGCCATAATAGGTCCCCTTTAATGTGTTTTTCCTCATATTATTATACCATACCATACTACCATACCTACTAGGGCTGGGTATTGTTAAGAACCTTACAATTCGATTTGATTTCGATTCTTTAGGTTTCGAATCGATTTCGATTCGATATTGATTTAAATGCTTTGATTCAGTAAGACGTAGAAATACACAAATACCTGTTGGCAATTTTTCATTATTTTTATTTTCATGCCTATAACATGTGGCATGTTCCTTCACATAGAAATGAACTGAGCAATTGATTGATTGATTGGTTTGATTTAATTTTGTACATGTAAAAGACAACAATAAAAGAGAAGAAAACAAAACAAACAAACCCCCCCCCCCCCAAAAAAAAAAAAACAAAGAATTTCATCCTTGTGCATTTGTACTGTAGTACAAAAGTTAAGGAAATGTTGCGCACAGCGCCCCCACTGGCCAGGGGGTGAATCGATTCAGAGGCTTTGCTTAATCGATATTGAATTAGGGTGGGAATAATTGCGATGCATCGATTTTTCAATATTTTTACCCAGCCCTAATACCTACCATATTAGCAGTTTCGTAGATGGATCTAAGCTTAGTGAATAAATGTGTACACCAGTGTGTCAGCTTGTTTTTCAGTCCAGAGGAGCAGCTATTTCCAGATCGATCAACAGTCTGATAAGTTTGTTCATATTTACTCAGAGAAAGAGCTTTTGAATGAAGACCAACATGTTTCACTTTATTTTAACCAGGTAGACCCTACATCTGTGCTAGATAATCATGCGTCATATCGAGGGACTGGTTTGTTCTAGCTGGTGCTGTTACATTTCCATATGGATGCTTTCTTTCTCCTGTCTCCCTCCAACCTACTTCACTTTCCTTACTTCTTCTTGTCTCCTTTAGTCTTGGTTACTAGGATTTCCTCCATGTCTGCTGAGGAAGCTACTGCTCTGCTCTGTTTACTCCTGTCACTCTGGCAGTATTTCTTTGCCTAGTATTTCTCATGGTTTAAGGAGATCTACACTTACTAAGCTACGGAAATCCCCATCTCTGCCCTTTGGCTCGTGGATTAAGGATTTTGGCGCATTGTGTTACCAGCAGCCTTTAGACATTTTTTTTTTTTATAAATCCCCGCAGGCATCAATATAAAACCTGTGGGATGTGCTGGCATTTCCAGGGTGCGTTCACAACAGGGTGGTTGTCTCGGTGTGGACTGATGGAAAAGCCGGTTTGCTGTGTCTGAGCGGCCAAATGCTTTTACACCTGATTTCACAGTTACTTTGAACAGAATCTCAAAGTGTCGGCTTTGCTCTCTCCTTCCCTCGATTTGTCATGTGCACGGCTTTGTTGTTTTTGGTTTTGCAGGGACTGAGTGACCACGTTAATCATGAATGAATGAATGAATTTATTTGAACATGTATATAAAAAAAAAAAATTAAAATAAACAGTAACATCTTCATATGCACATAGGTTTGAAAAAGGAGTAGGAAGAAGTCTACACTTTTTCCTACCCATTTATAACTCTATAAATTTACATTATTGCTATTATTATATCTACACAATATCCATATAAATATAGTTTATATAAATACTACGTAAACATGCCTATTACTACATAATTATCCATATAAGTATATAGACGTGACGTGATATATTGCTCACCTCTGTTTTCTATATGTTCTCTCTCTCTCTCTCTTTTAATCTTTTTAATCTTGTGTTCTTATGTATTGAGTGTTGTATGTTTTTATTATGGACCTTGAGTCTGACTAATAAACGATGATGATGATATTAAATATAAATATTATATCAATATATTGAAAATACAAATATTATATAAATCTATATAAATATACACTATATAAACGAAATAAATATCCCTATAAATATGCTACATACATAATATATAACATATTACATAATTATAACTATCCCTCTCAACATATAATATATACTACATAAATATCCACATAAATATCTAAACATATCTTAAGCAAGTATAATATACAATTTTTCCCTATTTTATTTGTTTATCACACTCCTCGTTAACCCTTTTCCTCTTCCATATACCTGTTTATAAAAATTTTTTGTATCTCTAAGGCAGAAACATTTTTAAATTTCAAACATGTGGAAGTAGGTTTTGTGTCATGGATCCCTTTTATTCCCCTCATTTCAGAATAATCTCTTTCCTTCGGCAGCTCTACTAACACAGTGGCCTTCTGTGACCTTGCGGTTAAATATCTGCTCTATAATAAAGACGTGCTTAGAAGAAAAAAGGAGAAATTATTCATTGTTTGTCTGTTGTGCGCTGCAACGATTTCATGCACAAAAAGATTCATAAAGCTCCAGTAATGAGGCCACCGTGGACCTCGGAATGGGATTTGGTTAGATCGCTCGCACAAGGGAAGAATTTTGTTGCGAAAGCGCTTCTTAACATTAGGTGGAAGAGAGGGGGGGGCGACACATTCGTGTTGCAGTAACAATGCACCCACTGAGGCTTGTTAAGTTTAGTCTCTGGTATAAGTTGTCATTTAAATACAGCTGAATGAGCGGCGTCCTGCACGGCCCCGGGGGGGTGCTGATGTCGATGAACGAACGGCCTCGGCTACAGCACGACAGCCGTTCTCACTGATTGCAAAAGGCAGACGAGTAAAATAATTCTGTCAAACTGTTGCCTCAGCTGCGTTAGCCCGCTGGATGCAATTTACCGTATTTTCACGACCATAAGGCGCACTGTGTGAAAGGCGCACCCTCCGTTTTGTGTGTAATTTTTGGTTTTAAAACATACATACGGCGCACCGACCCAAAAGGCGCAGTCACAGACACGGAGACGCGGAGCTGCACACAGGCGCGCCGAAAACACACTCACGCTGCAGAACAGACCCACAAGCACACAGATCTAGTCCGTGGTATAGGACTAGATCACAAATAGGACAGGAGCAAAACTTAGTTTGATTGTACTTTATTTCAATTTTTACATTAATCAAACCCTTCAAAGTCCTCATCCTCTGTTTCTGCATTAAAGAGCTCCGCTAGTTCAGCTGCGCCAGTCCGAATTTCCAGACATGTCTCAGCCACTTGATCATCATCTCTTCATCCAGCTACCCCTTTTCATTCGCCCTTATAATGACTGCGGCTGGAAACGTCTTTCCTCGGTGTCAGTCACTTTCTGCACAACAGTAAATAAACTTTTCATACCCCGTTGTGCGGATCCTCCACCGCGCAGAGCCCGTCTCTCCCCGGCGCAGAGCCCGTCTCTCCCCGGCGCAGAGCCCGTCTCTCCCCGGCGCAGATCCAGTCTTTCCCCCGGAGCAGATCCAGTCTTTCCCCGGCGCAGACCCAGTCTTTCCCCGGCGCAGACCCAGTCTTTCCCCGGCGCGGATCCCGTCTCTCCCCGGCGCGGATCCCGTCTCCAGCCACCCCTTTTCATTCGCCGTTATAATGACTCCGGCTGGAAACGTCTTATGCAAAGTTTTTCTTTTAAAAATCACCAAGCGTTTCTGTCCATCAGCGCGGCAGGCAAGCACAACATAAACCAGTATGTGTGTGTTCGCGGCGCGAAACACACCCGCGCATGTCGGGATCCGGTAACAGGGTTTGTAACCGACAGATTCCGCTAAAAATCTCGGAGGTTGAAGTTGATCTGACCTGAGACAGACCCCTGAAATCTCTGCTCCCAAAGCGGGTGGGAACCAGGTCAATCGCACCCCGCTTTGGGAACAAGGAAGTCGGGCTGTAAGCAGCGCGGCGCTGCTCCACTCATCACCGCGGCTTCAACTGGGGAATGTGACCGGTTCCGACCGACCGGGACCGGAGGAGCGCACCTTGACTGATAGCAGGGGCTCCCGGGGACCGACCAGCGGGATTTCAGCCGGATCTGTCCCGGGGATGCGGCGATCGGACCCCGCAAACCCACGGCAGGTGTATGCTCGGTTCTGACATGCAAAACACACGCGCGCTGCAGAACACACACACAAGTGTGCTTATTTAAATAGAGCGGAGCAAAACTTAGTTTGATTGTATTTTATTTCACTTTACACATCAAGCAAATCCTTAAAAGTCTTCATCTTCTGTTTCCGCTTTAAACAGCTCAGTGGAGTCTCATTCACGTCGCAACTCACTGGGGCTTCACCCGCCCCCTTCTCTTTTTACCATTCACATGGTGGCCGGCCTCACATTACCGTAATTCAGGTTCAAAAGGCGCCGGCACATTTTAGAAGAGGAAAAAAAAAAAAAGTGCGCCTTATGGTCGCGAAAATACGGTACGTGAAAAGGCCAGTCTGTCAATTATTACTGGTCATTCATTCGCCTTACCTCTTCAAGGATTTTATCCCCATCTGTGAGCAGTCAAACGCTTCATCAATCTGTCGCAGTTACGTCATTTTTGTGTCGATGTAGCGTACGTAAGGGCTCACTTTTTATTTATCTATTTTGTTTTAAATCAGGTCATGTTGCCATTTCAACCTGGTTTAATCATCCTGAGGAGGTGAGGGCGATAAACTGCTCAAGGCATCTTGTTGTCAGCTCCAGAAAAAAAACATATCTGTCACTTCAGCTGAGAAGCGAAGGAAAATGATTCTGTGAAATGAAGTCAGGTTTCTCTGGCTTCCGTTTGGGCTTGGGGGGGGTATATGACTTATGGAGTCTAATTGGTGTTGATCAATGCTACTTGTACAGTTATGTTGATTATTTGCCACCTGTGTGTGTGTGTGTGTGTGTGTGTGTGTGTGTGTGTGTGTGTGTGTGTGTGTGTGTGTGTGTGTGTGTGTGTGTGTGTGTGTGTGTGTGTGTGCG
Organism: Cololabis saira; assembly: GCF_033807715.1. Lineage (NCBI taxonomy): Eukaryota > Metazoa > Chordata > Actinopteri > Beloniformes > Belonidae > Cololabis > Cololabis saira. The sequence goes on along the minus strand of NC_084605.1, from coordinate 29,930,895 downwards.
TGTGCGCGATGACAGGGTTTGTAGGCAGAGCTGAAGCACAAAGAGGAGGAGGCGGGGTGGTTGGTAAAATGTGTTGAACATCATGGAGCATTTGCACATAACGGGGGGGGGATGGAAGAAAAGCATACCATTTGACAAATGTGGCCCGCTCTTACCTGCTCCGAACTGTGTTTGGGTTTGAAGTCATCCGTAAACGTCACTAGGTCCGACCCAGTGCGACCGCTGTGGCGGGTTTTAATGAAAAGCTAACACAACTGTTCATTTAGAAAATGGACATGCTCAGTTGCTGTGAAATTAATGGAAAAGACTCCCAACTGAAAGAGCCTCTGCTGAGTGGGTTCATTCCTGTGAAGCAGCCCCACTGTTGATATTTACCCAGATCTTTGTGGTTTTAGTTGGCAAGGCACCACGCGGTGCTCCAAGATCAGATGGCCTCGTCACCGCGCATTAACTTCATTAAACAGAGACCATGTGTTGTCGGAGGATATGTCATCCCCACAAAAGCAGGAGGAACAGGTTAAATCAATACAAAGGTGATATATTTCTAAAACGTTGACTTTATTAAAACTTGGTAGAGTAATTTTTTGCAGTTTCTTTGAGACAAGGCTGTATTGAAATGGCCCTCTCTTTACCACGGCATTCTTATAAGCTGATTTATATAGATATATACATAAATATAACAAGTTTTCCCCCTTTTTATATGATATAAATTAAACTCCTCTGTTGTTGCGCTGTTGGTTGGAAAAAACAAACACTAAAACACGATGACAATTTAATTGGTAATGAAAATAACCAATGATTGGTCTCCAAACTTTATCATATAATATAGTTCATATTTTCATATCTACCTCAGTTTAACTGATTTATCTCAAGTGATTTATCCCCAAGACGTAATCACACAAAGGACGAAGAAAAGAACTTGAAAGCTCCTTGCTGCGGGCCTCCTGCTTTATTCACATGTCACCTCATCACTGATCCCCACAGCTGAGATGAAACATTCAATTTAATTAAGCAGGATTTATGCAGGCGGTCTCGCAGCACTGGAAGCTCCCGTGGAGCGTCTGCTCGCTCTTCTCTGGATATTTGCAGTGCGCTTCACTAAACGAAGCCCGGAGGAGAACCGCTGATTTGTCAAGAACCCGGCCCCGGAGAGAGTTGACAACATCCCTACCTCGGTTGAAAGGGGAACTTTGAACGATGGGGTCGGAAACTCACGTGAAGCTGTGCAGCACGTACGATAATGAAGAAAAAAGGCTGCGTGTGTTCGCAAAAGAGAACAGGAATGCTTTTAAGGGATGATTTGTTGGAAACAAATAGCCTAGTCTTTTCAAATTTCAGTGACAAAGGCATGTATTTTGTAGAAATTAATTATTTCACCACTTTCCATCTGTCAGTTTTGTTGAATCTTTTTAAATGTGTCTTCCTGTAGAGACATTTACTTTAAAGCAGGTGATATTTGTTGAAGACGCTCGGATTCTCTCCAGAGCAAACAAGATTTTCCTCTCTTTGTGCCTTACTGTCTCGTGTGCCACGGTTTAGTTTAGCCTCCAACAGCTCTGCCCCGCGGAGACCTGGGTGACTGATGATTTAGCCACATTGTGTTAAATTCGTGTCTCTTAGGTGCGATACCTTCAATTTTCAGATCTTTTACCTTCTCTGGGAGTCCCAGTAGCTCAGGCAGGATCTTTTGAATGAACCTTGATAGGTTGTCTGGTTCCAGATGACAGACATCCATCATCGTGTCATCATGCTTGACTGACTCTCAACAGCCAGTCAGGCGTGACGAGAAGAGGAACCTGCAAGGGTGGAGGGCCCCAAGAAGGGGAGAGGAACCGTATATTTGACTGTATATAAGAAGTGGAAACAGCTGCCATGAAGTTTCTTATCGGTTTGTGACGGGGTAGAAATATAGAGTTATTTTCAGGGGAGGAATTTCTGAACTTCACATTTAACGAATGAAAGTTGACACCTTTTTGAAAGTAAATGGATCGTAGTTGTTGGTATCTGTTGATGCCTTAACAAACTGGCACTATCAATCTGCCTTAAGTGGAGCAAGGTCTCCCTTTAGTCTTATAAAGCACATCACAGTAAAACATCTGATGAAATGATGCACATGGTATTGAGGGAATTTGAGTTTGGCCCTCCACTTGTTCAGCTCCAATTTTGTTCATATTCTTTTAGCATTTGCAGGATGAACACTTAGTATTTTAGTGATGAATTTCGTGTCTTTTCTTCCTCCAGTTGACCTCCTTGGTTTGCTGAAATGGCGCTCGAACACCAGTCTTCTGCAGCAGAACCTCCGCCAGCTGATGAAGGTTGAAGGTGGAGAAGTTGTGAAGGTGAGAGGCTACAAGTCTTCACTGCATCGACAAACCTTTCACCTATAAATGAATGATTGTGAATCGTATATTTTTCTCCTTATAAATTTGTATGAGTGACAAAGCTACGCTAGTGTTCCTGAGCGCTGCAGTTTCCCCGTCGGTAATCTCTCAAGTGTTTTTACTCCCTGCCAGACAAATAAGATCTATTTCACAGCTTAACGTCGTATAAATCTGCCGTTTTTTGGGGGGTTTGTCAGCGGTTTCGTGTGTTATGGAATAAACCAGAGAAAGACCAGCGCTGACAAGCATATTGTCACCTCCTGTAGTGGAATCACACTCTGCAGTCAGCACTTTGGTCGGTAAATTGTTTTACCTCAGATGCCGGGTAAAGATCAGGTTCAATTAAATGGATCAATTTAGCTATGATCATAGCTTAACCTTGGACGTGGTGCACTGAATGACAATGTCTGTGAAGGTGCCGCCGACAGGGAATATTGCTCAAGAGTGTGGATCTGTAACAGACAACAATAAAAACACCTACCTTACTGTATATCGTGTCCCGTGTCCACGTCCTATGATCAGGATGTGGACGGAGGACCTCTTTGTGAGGGGGACGGTTCTGTGTGTTGCATGCCTGGATTAGCACATCATATGGATTAGGGCTGTTCGATTAATCGATTTTAAATCGTAATCGCGATTATGTAATTAGAACGATGTTAAAACGTGAAAATCGTAAAATCGATTTTTCACTTTTTTTTTTTTTTTTTTACCTTGTCTGCACACATATTAATGATTGAAACCATATTAATGATTGATGGAAATACCTCTCAATACCTGCGACAAGTGCCCCATCGGAGAGGGTCTTTAGTGTAGGAGGGGGCGTTGGAACATGCCACCGGGCATCCCTCAAGCCAGATGCGGTAGACCGGCTTGTGTTCCTTGCAAAAAACTTGCAAATGTGAATAGCAAATGTATTGACTGACATTACACACCTCTACCTCCTTCATGGGTTGCATTATTATTTAGCATGCAAAGACCCAGTTTAGTTTAATTAGAAAATGTCTTGTTTTATTTAATTGGAAATATAACTTACTGTATGTTTGCAAGTGCTGATTTGCTGATTTTTTTTTTTCAGAGATAAAACTTTATATTTTATTATTTTTTTTAACTTTTTTTCAACTTATTTTACAGAGTTTTGCACTTTATTCATTCATTTTTGGTTTAATAAGAGCAAAGTTTGCACTTAAAGCCCAATGGGGCAAATGTTCAATAAAAAAACAGCATATTTGAAATCATTTCTTTGACTTTTGTCAATTCACAAAATAATCGTAATCGGATTTTGAGAGAAAAAAATCGAGATTTTATTTTTGGGCAAAATCGAACAGCCCTAATATGGATGTTTGATTGGATTTGGTTCTTGGGAATTTCAAGGCTTACACCTTCTTGAGGCCAATCTGGACCTAGATGTGACCACAGAACTGGAACAAGAGACTACAGTTGTGTTATACTGGCAAAATCTGACAGAAGAGTATTGAAATTAATAGGAAAACCTGGTTCAGATCTTTGCTGAATAGAGCTTGCATGTTGCTCTCGTGCATAATTATTGTGATCATATTCAGTAAATGAATGTTTATAGCAGTTGTCTTCAATTCCAGTCCTTGAGGGTCCTGCACGTTTTAGTGGTTTCTCTGCTTCAGCACACTCTGATACAAATGACAAATGATGATAAATGTCATTATCAGACTTGTGCAGACCTTGATGACATGCCGATTAGGGCTGGGTATCGATTCAAATGTCAAGAATCGATTCGATTCCAATTCTTAAGATTCAGAACCAATTATCAGGATTATATTTGATTCGATCCGATATAGATTTGGGTTAGTGTTATTAAAAATGTTTTTTGAGCTGTTGCCTGAATTATATGACTGTAGTTATGCAACATATGAATACTAGTATTATATTGAGATTCAACAGCAAGTATTGGCAGCTAATGATGGCTCCCAGTATGCTGATATAATTGTTTTCAGAAACATTGTGTGGGGCAGAATTATCAAACAGATCCAGGGCAGCAAACAGAGGTACGGCCGTATGAAATCGGTTGTATTTTTTCCCTACATTCCGTTTTTATTTTTTCCATTTTCGTTTTTTTTCGGTTTTGAATTTTTGAGAATTTGGTTTTTAGCATTTTATGCAAATTTAGGAAGAACACTTACAGAGTGAAAAACATAAACGTTACAACACAAAGAGGCTGACGATCATGTACTTTAACGGCGACATCTGTAATAGGTGGAATCGTAATTTTGTATTACAGTACGAGGTGCTCCTCGCGTGGAGGGCGAGCGAGGTCCGTTTACAACGCAGCTGGTTGTCTGTGCAAACGGATTAACGCAGGCTCAAATAGCAAGTATTTTCCGGCGTTAACAGGCCTGGGAAGCTGCTCTGCTCTGAAGTAAACCGGTCGTTCTGTAGCTTCTGCGCTGGTTTCTCAGGCGGCCGCTTCGTTTGTTTTGTTCACGAGGGCAGCGGGGACGGGAGGGGGCAAAGAAGCGCGCAGTGTCCCCGGCTTTTAGTGACCCCTCTTTCAGCATTTTCTCAAAAGAAAAATTGATTAAGTTCAAGAAAAGAAAAAAAAAACGTTTGCACACATTTTTAAGCCTTTCAGGAGTTTTAAAAACCAGCGCTTTGTTAACGCTGCAGCTACTCTTAGACGCCATGTTCATTGTTTGATAGTTTCACACCACGCCCATGTGTGACTTAAATTATGTTCACCGGGCGAAAATGTAATGAAGAAAAAAAATCAATCTTTTAAATCTTTTAGAATTTTTAGGAATTAATATGAGAATCGATTTAAATTCGGAAAATCGATTTTTTTTTCAACACAGGCCTAATGCCGATCACGACCATTAATTAGAATCAGATGTGTTTAAGCAGGGTAACGTCCCACGAGGACCTGAATTGAAGAACGCTGGTCTGTATCATACTTTTAAACAAAAATGATCATTAATGTTTAATTATTAACTCATGCAGTGAGCTTTTTTCAAAACTCTTTGAGGAGTTTTTGTAACTGTGTTTATAGATCTTTCATCTTGCTGCAGTGCAGTTATAACTCACCTAAAACCACAGCTGCTCTGACTGCTACGCGGCTTTATGATACTTATTTTTCCCCTTTCTCTGTTGACGTGGTTCTTGTATTGCCATATGCTGTTGTTAACCTGTCAAAATGCACTTCGCATCTGTCCTTCTAGTTTCTGCAAGACACCCTGGATGCTCTCTTCAACATCATGATGGAAAACTCCGACAGTGACACTTTTGATACGTTGGTGTTTGATGCCTTGGTAAGAAAGATATAGAAAAAACTTAAAAATAAGCATCGGAATACATCTGCAGCTCGGATCCAAATATTAAACATTGTGAAGTGTCTTGTGTGTTTAAATACTGGGTGGATGTCCTTGTTCTGCTACATTTTAATTTCTGAGTGGTTTTTTTTTTCCTTCAAACTCAAGAGCTACAGCTAATGGGGGAAAAGAGGTGCTTACTTTCCAAGGAAAAAAAAACACATTTGTTTGCCTCTGAAAAGCAAATCATTGACGTGTTAGAAGAATAATTGCACGGTTTCACTTAATCATTTGCATCTTTGAATGCCAGATGAGCTTAATGTCACACTTGTGTTCAAGAGAAGAAAAATAAAAGCTCCCTCTTGACAGGTCAAACATGTCCTATGACAGGATAAATGCTATAATGATGCAGGTGAAGTGAGATATGAGTTCTAGAGTGAGCACTTGAGTCATTTTGCAGAGAAAAATCCACCTTCCAATGTCGGTGGGGCGGGAAGAGGAGTTTTACAAGGAAAAACAAAGACGGGGTTATTAAAGAACTTTGTCAACTCACTGCTGGCAAATTTGGGATTTAATATATAAGAAAGTGTCGTGCTGAATCCTATCTAGTATGCCATCAGGAGGTGCATCTCCAAAAAGCTATTTTCTCCTTTTAGAGAGAAAAAAATATGTTATCGGGTGTCCAAGATTATCTGCAGGCCAGACAATTGAGAGAAAATAGGTTTGAGCTCAGATGGACCCTCGTGTAATTTCCCTATCTGTTTTAGCATATTGAGTAGGATGTGTAGTGTTCTCTGCTCCTCATTATGCAACTCATCGTTTACATGTTAACGCGCGTGTCTTTGTTCCCCGCCAGGTGTTCATAATTGGACTCATAGCCGACAGGAAGTTCCAGCACTTTAACCCCGTTCTCGAGACGTACATTCGCAAGCACTTCAGCGCGACGCTGGCGTACACGTGAGTTGGTTCACGCCTTCGCAGAAGTAGCGCAAGGAGAGTTGAAACTGCTTTTCTAATGACTGTGGGCCAAATTGTGTCTGCAGGAAGCTGACCAAAGTTTTGAAGAACTACGTGGAAAATGCAGAGAAGCTCACAGAGCAGCTGCTCAAGGCCATGAAGGCTCTGGAGTACATCTTCAAGTTCATCGTGCGCTCCAGAGTCCTCTTCAACCAGTACGTACTGCTGCACTAATGAATGACCAACATAATGTTTATTTATTGTTAAGAATGAGATTATTGGGTACAGATGCTCTTCGGATACATCATGATCATCTTTATTTCCACTCACATGTCAAGTCGAGCTCACACATCCATTAGCATGAACTCATTCACCACCAGTTTCTTAATTTTTGTGGTGCAATGGGTAAACATGATTGGCTGTAGGAGTGTTGAATAGATGCTGCAGAGCTGTGGGACGAAGCTGTTGGCGGTTCATGAGCCTGGTGTATGATCCTGAACTAATTGCACATGCAGAGTTTGATCGGATTTCTGCACAACGTGCAGAGGACCCTTTGGCCTCTATCTTGCATACCATAGGACTGCAACAGTCAGTACGTTTACATGCACTAACAGAAAGTTGATTTCTTGCCTTAATCCGACCGATTTTGAATTTTTAAAGCCATGTATACACCTTAGCCCGGCCAAACTGAAGCTCTTGAGATTGAGCTTTTAGTACCAGATAATGCAGTCTTAATCCGAGTTATTCCGGCATGTATACGCAACCAACACTTAACCGAGCTACCGAAGGCCCCTAGATATTCCCCTTCCGGAAGTGACGACACCACGGAAGCAGGAATAATAACCGTCACTGCATCACAACAACACGGTAACAGAAGAAGAAGAGGGAGACTTTGCATGCATCTTACCTGAAACATGATCAGGCTTAATATGTACGACAGTTACAGAGCTGCAGCATCATTAGCGTCCTTTTTTCACATGTGGTCCTCCTTCCCTCTTGTTTACTAATTGACCCTTTGTCAGCCTTCTGATTGGTCCCTGACTGACCAATCAGAAAAATCATTCTCCGTTGCTACATCCGGGCAGAATATCCGGTTGGACAAAACAGCCGTCTCTCTCGTTCACATCAATGGAAAAAGTGTAGGTTTTACTTGCCTTGTATCGAAATTTAAATCACTGGATTATTTTTTTTTTACTTTGTATTAGTAAAAGAAACTCCGATCCGTACTGCCAAAACAAAGTCGGCTCGGCAGCAGGCTACAACCCATAGCTACAACCGCGGAAGCGTTTTATTTATCTATCTTAATATGATTAAGGGGTGTGTTTGGGGCACTGGTAAAAGTGACACCCGCTACCCAGAGAATATCACAGGAATATATTTCATCCCAAATACAACGGTAAATTACGAAAAATGTCTGCTTTGGATAAAGCTATGTCGACAAAGGGTCGCAGTTCAACCCTTTGTTCAAAACCTCAGTTTTCTAAACCCACTACACGGTACCTGAAGTGTTCCTTTTTATTTATATCTACTGCAGTTGCTGTTGATTTTCTTTGGTCCAATAATTAGAAATAAAGTGATGTAAAACCCTGTTTTTACAATGGAAGTGGACGGGAGAGATGACAGTTTTGTCCACGTAGCAACGGGGGCTTGACAAAGGGTCAATTGTACCAGAAGAACGCCAACGGGAAAGTGCGTGTGGCGCCACCTAGCGTCGCGTAGTCGAACGCACCTCCCTCAATAATCAATTGTGTTCCTGCGCACGTATACTTGGATTTCTCTGAACCTCCAGTTCAATCCTCAGCTAGATTGTTGCCAATAGCTTGATTTAGACGTGCATGTAACCGCACTGACTGTTCTCCTCTGGAGCTGTTTGATGTCCAAGTCTGAGTGGAAATAGTTCTTGGGGTTCGTCAGAGCCTTCTGGAGCTGTGACATGAAGGGGCCGGGCCCACATCAGCAGGGGTTTGGCTTCTTTTTTCTTTCTTTTTTTTTTTTTAAACGTGAGCCAGGGGGATAGTTGTACTTAATTGGTGAAGAGAGCCTTAATCACAGAGTTTCCTCCGGTGACACGAGACTGTCCCGAGCTCACTGAGCTCCTTGATGCTGCGGGTGAGCAGCAGCTTTAACTAATTGTTGGGGGCTCTGGGACGCATGCCTCGATTTAATCCCTTGGTTTCTAAAAGACCTCAGCGGTGACGACTACTACTGTCTAACGCCGGCATCCCAGTGAGATACCACAGCACCACTAAACCCATCTTTCCTGATAACGGCAAGGGAAATCTGATCCAGTGACAGCCACCCACCCATTCACCTTTCTATGACTTGCCTCCCTTTGCTCCTGTGCGCGTCTGTGCATGCACGATAACAACAATCGCAGTGTCTCTAACTAGTCACGATCTCTATTAGGTTGCATCAAGTACAATGTGGCTCATTTCCAGTTAATAACCAGTTTGTGAAGACGTATGGCCTCTGCAAGGAGGATGAAGCACATTTGCATTTTTGGGGGATTACGGAAGGAACCCCGCTTTGTGTTTCCACACAATTAGATAACGAGGGGAGTGTTTTCTGCAGTTGTTATGCGATCATTGGCTTCTGGTTGCTGAAGGCTCCGAACAGCTTCTGCTCAATGTAATAACTACGAGAAGAGACATCCGTCATTCTACACATTAAACAGATTAGAACATTGAGCAAGTGAACTCTAACATGACACTTGCTTTCCCCTATCTTGTATAGTATTCCAGGAGAGCCATTAGCATAGATCATTAAATTTTTTTTGTGTCAGATTTTCTTTTTAATTTCCACATGACAACAGACGGTTGCTTCGGGGTCTCGTCATGTTGTTTTTAAATGCAAATCCGGCTGGCAGTAAGAGCGATGTCTGTGGTTCCGATCCAAGAATATTTGCAGCGATAACGCACACGCACGGGCCCGTCTGCTGACTGTGTTTTAATGATTTAACAGAGAGCCATCAAACACTTGTCATTTCCAGTTCGGGGGGGGTTGGAGGGGGGACTGTTTGCTCAGGGGATGAAAGAACCGACAGCCTCGCGATCATGTGCAATAGTTAACTCTAATACTTTTATCTCCTTTCAGGCTCTATGAGAACAAAGGAGAGGCCGACTTCATGGAGTCCTTGAGGAACCTTTTCACATCTTTTAATGACATGATGAACAGTAACTCAGAAAACACTGGCATGGTGAAGGTAGGCTGATTATCACCCGGGTCGAACTGAGTGATATTGCTCTCAAACTCTGTGCCAAAAAGTGTCTCCTGCTGCACAACAGTAAATAATTTCTGCTCCGTGGATAGCAAATACATTGAATGTGATTAGCTTTCGATGACATTAGGTGGGTGCATATGCATGAATCTTTGTTGATGGTAACTGCTACAGCAGCTTATTGGAAATTAATACCAGGACCTCTCTGTGTATTTGATGGCCTCTCTGTCCTCTTTGTTCCTCTTATCCATATTTCTCTGTCTGTACTCTCCCTTCCTCTCTATGAACTTGTCGAGGTTGCAACACACAAGGGTATCTTAACTGACTTTTAATGGTTAAGATTGGGTGTATTTTTGGCAAAAACCTGTTGATTATTTCACTTTTTTGGGGACGTTGATTATGGGGGTTAGCTAGAAGAAAAGTGTTAAAATCCAATTACAAAGGATTCTGATATGGAGCTAGAACAGTCTCATAATTGACAAATGCACAGGACAAGTTTTACAAATACACACACCGTTTCACAAATGCACAGAACAATTCACACGTGCGTAGGACAAGATATACAAATGTATTTTTTTTTCAAACGTTTTTTTGTCTGTGAGCTGCGCTGGATTTGTGTGTGACTTTTGAGACTCCTGTGACGTGATTCGATCCACAAATAGGTTTTTTTTAACACGGAAGGATCTGCAACCAATCAGATTAAAGGGGCGGGTACACCTGCTGTTTGAACTGCGTTCGCTTAGAAAAGTGATTAATATTTCGAGTTGGTGGAGTAAAGATAAATAAACAGCAACAGGAGATAAAAGATAAATATCTCGTATATGTATACGAGATATTTATACGTATATGTATATCTCGTCCTACGCACGTGTGAATTGTTCTGTGCACGTGTGAAACGGTGTGTGTATTTGCAAATCGGTCTGTGCATTTGTAAAACTTGTCCTGTGCATTTGTCAATTATGAGACTGTTCTAGCTCCATATTCTGAAGCTGGTTGAAATCCATCCATCCATCCACCCACTCATACCTGCTCCATCCTGTTCAGGGTCAAGGGGTGGGGGTGTCTATCCAGCTGTCATCAGGTGGGAGCTGTTTCCCCGTGGGACGGGTCACTAGTTCAAGGCGTCGGGGTTCAGTTCCAAGCTCACGCTCAGAAGGCAGGCACAGGAAAAATGTCAGACTCCATACTGAGATTCAAACTAGCACCCCTCCTGCAGTGAGGCGACAGTGCTAACCACCATGCCGCTTTGCCGGCCCAGTATATTATCTTTGCTGTAATTTATCTTGGCAAAAAGCACTTCTTAAGATTTACCGTCTGTTGTGAAATTCATCTTCCTGCCAAGATATACTCGGAGCAGCCATAAACTTCTGATCACCTGCCTCTTGGCGGTCACTCACAGCGGCTGAGTTGTACTGTACCGTGCACAGGAAAGATTGACCCTGACTCCCAATTTCCCCAGAGACCCGCGCTCACATTACTCCGGTCTCAGTCGTGCTTGAGCACAATAGCCGTTTATACATAAGTCATCAGGTTATTACACAACACACCGGCATGACACTACATCATCATTAAGCCGTTTTGTTTACTTGAGGTACACACAGCCTGGGAGAATCTGCACAGAGAGTATGATGGCAACTCTACCGACTTCAAGGCCTGTTTTTGAGTTGTTCAGAACCGATACTGGCCCGATCACATTGTTGGATTTCTGGTTATCCAGGATGATGACTTTCTATTGATCATGTTGCATGTTTAACAGGTTATGCATACATTATGTAAGTGACTGTAAGTCTACCCACTTGCATCCCAAAGCATGTTTTGTGTTTACTCCTTGGTGATGCCCCACAATAAATTGAAATATTCTATAATAATACATTTTTCTACTTCATGGCAGTTGCACCCCTTTAGGCATGGCTTGTTGAATAATTTAAACTAAACAACATATGGTTAATTCATCTGTACAACTGTCCGTGGCATACATTGATGCACACAGCCTGGGAAAAAAGGGAAAAAAAATCACAAACATAATTTGTTGCACCTCCTCAGAGCTTTAACCAGCGTGCATGTTCTGCAACCTCAATGTCAAAGCATTCCTTTCCATTCAGAGTTGCATTCATTTTTCACAATATCTTGTATTGATAAGTGGAGATTTGTCTCCATGGCTAAAGTCTACTCTCTACATCACAAAGATTCTCTGTGTGAAATGATGTCTCATGCCCCCCGAAGAACTTTTGCACAGTTTGAGGATTATGCATCCCGACAAGGTCTTCTTGGAGTCCCAAAATCTGTTGAGGGGGAAAACAAAAACATTCCCATTCCTTATATTCAGATAGTCAGCTGACCTAATTGTTTTGGGCACATGATGTGCTGAACGTGAACTTGACCAACTGAAGTAAGATTATAACACTCCCCCCACAGGCTTCACATTGGGTGCATCACTTAATCTGGCATTCTTTACTACCCTGATGTGTCTGTTACTCTGCAACAGGGTCCGTGTGGACTTATTTTACCACGTGATCCGTAAGTACTGGTCTATAGTTCAACTTTAAAGCAGCACTATGTATTTTTCCACCTTAATATAATATTTCCAGAGTCATTGTGATGGTAAATCAACTTCCAACAGGTTTAATGACACCTCTGTCATGGTCTGAGGGGTCTGTATCGCCTTCACTGGCACTATGTAACTTTGAGGTGCATGGTAGGAACCCTTCCACACTAAAAAACTACACATTTTTATGGCTTTGACTGCTTTACGGCATATGTCACTTCCACCTCCTTCCTGATTCGTAGTCGAGACGAAAGCTGGGCGGGGCTTGGAGCGCAGAGCTCAGCAGAAGCTGGTATCATGGCCGAAGCAGCGAAAAAAACGAAGAAAATAAAATAAAAAAAGAAAGCGGGAGAGTAAAAAGCTAAATGCCCGGACAAGAATAAACATTGGCCCGGCGTTCACTCGCTGGCGTGAGATGAAAGACGAGGAGGGATGTCCGACCGATGGTGATTTACGTATATTTAAGTATGTTGGACTACTAATTTATGACGAAGTCCCTCTAAAAGACGTGACAGGAAAAAGGTGCAGTAGAACAAAACCAGAGCGTATGAGTTTGTAATATGGGGCGCATTATCTCTCTGAAACAGGACAGGGGGGCAGGGGTGACGTCACTAATAAAACTAAGTTGAACTTGGTGATTTTCAACATCGTCATATTATATTGTTTAGCCAAAAATAGATACATTACCTCTTCGCTATCCATCCTGCAAACGACCGCTGAAAACAGAAAAGTAGTTGTGAAAGTCCGTCCCGTCTTCTCTCATTCACTATCAAAACAAATGCACGCGACGGGAGATCAGGATTTTTCCGGCAGTACTCCCTGGTGCTCATGGGAAACGTAGTGTTCTTTCTGGTAAAGCACTAGCGCTTTTGTCCAAAGGAGCCGCCAAACTCAGCAAAAGCTGAAAGTTACATTGTGCTGCTTTAATGATGGTAATTGAACCTCAGATCCAGGGGGACCGATGAGAGACCAGCTTTTACCCTCACAAGTGTCCTGAAAGGGGCATGGCGGTCTACCTAACTGTCCCCATGTGGGGTATTGCAAAAAGGGGTATTCTGGGGTCCTGTGTTGCACGTTTAGGGAGTAGGGAATACTGGATTTATTGATAGGAGGGGATTGAATTTCTATACAAGAAGAGCAAGAGTTTGGTTTGTAATCTGGGCATGAACTCAGTTTCTTTGTGAGTGGAGTGGGACTGCCGGGGCTACTCTTTGTCACAGATTCTGTGTACAGACAGAATTTCTCTGCACTGTCAAAAGGACTCCAATTTGTTCCTCTGGATTTCATCTCTGCTTCTGCATATGATCGGGTCCTGTTGGAGTCATTGGGCCACGATCCTCATCTCACACTGGAGTGGTTTCGTAACCGGGCTCAAAGCTGCAGAGATGAGAATCGGCACCTTCAAATCTGTGACTACGTATCTCACTTAGAAAAGGGTTGAATGCTCTCCAGGTTAAGAAAGAGATGCCGCCTCAAGTAGAGGACTTTAAAGGACCTTTTGGTCTTGTTCACTAGTGGGGAAGAGCAGAGAATTTGATTGACAGGAAGATCGTTGCAGAATCTGGCGTAATTCAGACTTTTATCGGTCTGTAGTGAAGACAGCTGAGACAAAAGGCAAGGCTCTGTTTCCTGGTCCATCTACGTTCCTCCCCAAATCTATGGTCACAAACTGTGGGTAGTAACTGAAAGAACAAGATTATAAATACGAGTGACTGAAATGAGTTTCCTCTGCATCATGGCTGGACTGTCCCTTAGATTGAGGGTCAGATGTTTTGGCTGAGGTGGTCGCGGCGTCTAGTTAGGATGCTGGAGAGGTGTGTTTGGCACGTCCATCAGGGAGGGATTACACCGCTCTGCTGGCCTGGGACTGCCTCGGCCTCCGCCTGGAAGAGCTGCAAGAGGATGCTGGACATACGGAGGTCTGGGCCTCTTTGCCCCCACAACACAAATCCCAACAAGCAGAAGTAGATGGGTGGATGGATTAATCAAAAAAAAGAGAGAAAAAAACTTTCAGTGAAGTGGTGGGAGGACCTTTTAGAAGATTCTGAGATTGATTTAAGCTTGTCAGTGTAGCTTGAAACTGTCAGATCGGTCCTCACTTTATATATGTTTATTTGTTGTGTGTTGATTTCTTTTGTCCGTCTTTTCCTGTGTGTTTTTCTTCCTACGTTTCACTCTGACCTTGCCTGTCGTGGTGTTTGGGTCTCCTCTGGCCTTCTGCTCTTTAGCTGCTCCTTAAGGTATTTACTTTAATGCTCCTATTACCTTTGACATTTCTATTTCCATGCATATTGTTGCCCCTTCTCTACAAACTCAGTGACTCTGTTTTGGAACTAAACTCTCATAAGGTTATTTTTTTCTTTCTTTATTTTAACTTTCTTTTCTGGAGTTGCACTCAAAGCTGCTCACACGCTCATCTCATAGGACACCTATGCTTTTTGCGATAACATAATCACAAGGTGCATGCACTTTGGAACACCTACAGTAGATCTGTGTGCTCAGTCAGCCGTACGAGAAGCTCAGAAGTCAATTAGGAGTCAGTTGCTGTGTAATTGGGTGAGATATTAGCGTTACTGTCAGTAAATTAAAAACTGATCTTGAGGAACAGCCATGGAAGCGAAGAATCCTGGATTCTTCCCAAATCCACCCATGAGGAAGTGCTGTGGGTATGGGGAAGCTAATAATTAGTCCCATTCTAACCCGCTGGGGGGGAGAAAAAGAAAAAAAGACTGAATTCTGATGAACATCTGGACAGATCTGCCCACATGCATCAAAATAAATTTGATAAACAACCACAGATGCTTTTGATGTGTGTGAGGCACAAGCAGGAGCAGGGGGTTTGAGATTTTCTTTCTCACTGACACTTCCAACAGAAACGTAGCCGCCCAACTGGGGGTAGTTTAGTTTTCTTAAAATGACATCTTCAAAGAGTAAACACTCGTTTAGTAGAGACTGTGTATTTGCAAGAGCTTTAAAACCAGTCCACTTAAGTCCTTCTGCACTTGGAGATGGAGATAAATATGTTAGGTTGTGCACATTAAAGCATTCAAAATATGCAATTGGATCAAGGCAGATTTTAATTTAGGTGTCATGACTTAACTCCTTGAAAAGAAATGTATGGTAATCATGCTCTTTCCACTTAAGGTGGTCTCTGCTGATATTTGCAGGGCTTTCACATCCCAGCACGCACTAAAGTTGGTATTTCTATCTCAGCAGTCCCATTTGAACATCAGCAATTATTTGTGACATTTTAGGAATAAGCCTTACACAGTAACAAGTAGGTGGGGTCCAGTGTGCTGCATCTGTGTGGTTCATTAGCCTCCGTGGGACATACGACCACCGAGGCTAATTCTCACCGTAACTGTATAAATGCACTAACCCACTTTGGCTGGTATTTAGCAGCCGTCTAGGATATTGGACGGGGAAGGCTTGGTTAAACCTTTACATTATAAATTAAAGCTTCCATAACGTGTATGCGCTTGGTGATTTTATTGTGCTACTCACAAGCAAATTTAACTGTACTCATCAAGGTTCAGGTGAGATCTTCCACAGACATGGAGATGGGAATAGTCTTCACAGGAGCTGGATTTCAAGCGTATTTATTACATTTCCAGATCTTTTACTTCCAGTATCTCATCAGCTGGAGCAGGAACAAATGACATTGTTTTTTTTTTTATCCTGTGCCTTGTGATATTGATACATTATTAACACAAGTGCAGCTATTCGGATAATCCTGCAAAGATCGACGCCCAATCCCATTCAGGGCTGTTGCGAGAATGCTCCATTTTTACTCAAAATTAAGATTTGTAACACATTTTTCCACTATTAGCACATGTTTCAATGAAGTGTACAGGTTGTGTGTTGTTTTACATGCTATACAAAACTAATATAGTACACATGCTTCAAATTTTTCTTAGTCTTTACTTTTATCTCTGCAGTCAAGCTAAAAGACACATTTTATAGAGTTTCTGCAGAATACAGCATTGTTTATAGTGGGTATGAATACTTAACTGGTCACTGCTGAGTGTTAATGAATGACTAAACTAATTTAATATAACAGTCTTGTCTTTTTTCCTTTGTTCCTCTGGTGAAGGGCGCTGCACTGAGATATATTCCCACCATTGTCAATGATGTCAAGCTGGTCTTTGATCCCAAGGATCTAAGGTAATTTCAGAAGTTTCACATCATACATCCATTCTTTGTAGCCATTAAAGTGACATAGACAGTAGACAGCTGCTCCGGGAAGGTACAGTAGTAGATGTGAAGCTCCTGTGTCATCAGAACAGATCACGGAGCTCTCGGTGAACTAGAGGTGTTGCTCAATGGCAACAAAATGTGTAAATTAGAGTTTTTGATATTTTGTGGTGACACGGTTGAGTAAATCTCATTTTTCTTTTTTTGTTTTTTAAGCATTTATTTGAAATTCTAATTTCATGGAAATATTGTTTTGAGACAAACTGATGGATGTTGTTCTCACCTGAATCCTTTTTTTTTTTTTTTTTTTTCTTACCCTTTAAAGTTGCTAAAGGTGTTCTGGAAACTCTGCGACTGGTCCGCTCAAGCATTCATACTGGTTAATGTTGCCATCTGGAAATGTAATACTTGTGACTCATGTCTTTGTAATAGATTTTTCTATAGCTTCATGTGCTTGTGCAACCATCTGTTCATTTATGACGCTGATAATCTGCTCATCTGAATGACTTCTTTTAATAGTACACGTCTGCTCTGAGCGCGACGGCCGTCTGACGGAACAAGAGATTTTAACAAAAAGCCTTGGACTATTTGAGAAATAATTTGATCGTTATCCAAAAACGTCTTATTTTAGATAATTAAAAAAAAAAAGTTTTCTTTTCTTTTGATATTAGCTTTTTCTCTAGTTTTGTTAATAATTAATTCATATCTGTAAGAAATTCAACTAAAATACACTTTCACTCCGTAAAGGCCATAAATCTAATCACTGAAGCTTTTTTTTCCCCTCCATTTCGTTGTTCATTTTGTTATTAAAAGTTACAAAAGGCTGGAAGCAAGGACTTGGGAGAACTGGAAGTATTTTACATCCAAATCAAAACCCAGATGTGAAATTCTTATAATTTGCATTATAAAAAAATCTAAGTGCATTTAAAAAATGCACTTAGATTTGTTTTTAAGACTGTTGATGAACTTTACTTTCTATAAAGTAAAGCTGCTGAACAATGCTGGAAGTGTTTTTTTTTTTTCTCCGTAATGTCTTTTGGGACAATTCTTAAGAAAAACTTGCTTTGTGTTTTGGTTCTAGTAAGAGTAAAAAAAACAACACATGTGAAATGTGATTTTTAGCTGGAGATCTAAATGCTGTGCTCCATTAACTTAGCTATAAACCACAGACCAGACTATTTTCTTTTGCCTGAGCAAAGGTGGCATCAGCTGCTTCTGTTTGTATCACAAACCTGGCCGAAAGGCTGTGCTGGAGGCGAGCGCATTGCAGCCTCCGGGGTGTGAGGCGTTTCATCATCTGCCAGAATGATTTCTCTCGTCTCTCTGAGCTTCAGACCGCCTGCATAATGAGCAGCGTCTTCAAGGGGGAAAAAACCCCAAAACAAAACAGCGATTTTAATGGGTGTGCGTGGATGTGGATGTTATCTTTTAGAATTTGACTGTTTAATACTAATATTTTCATGTCTTTGGTCAGAAATCCAGGAAATGTAGCAACGTAGAAATGTTTAGCATCACTAATACATCAGTAAGTTGGTCAGATCCTGTGGCAAGGCAAGGCAAGTTTTTTTTTGTATAGAACAATTCAACACAAGGTGATTCAAAGTGCTTTACATCAACATTAAAAGCGGCAAGACACAATTAAACAGTAAATAACAAATAAAATGAAATAAAATGATAAGATAAGAGGTAAAATAATAAAAAGCACAAGTGGGACTGGAGGCCAGTGCAGTGATTTCATGACCGGTGTAATGTGGTCCAGTTTCCTGGTGTTTGTAAGGACTCTGGCAGCAGGTTCTGGATCAGCTGCAGCTGCCTGATAGATTTCTTGTTAAGGCCTGTAAAGATGCCATTGCAATGATCCAACCTACTGTGGGTCCTGTGAATTACTTAACAGTCCGTTTCAGGATATTACCTTCTCTTACTAGCGTGCTTCCAGTTCTCCTGAAAATATGTGCATAATCAAGTATATATTAGATCTCACAGATCAGAGTTTGGGGATGACATCAGCTTTATTGACATGCTCGGGAGCCTAAGGGAGCGACTAAGAAACCTGTCATGAGGGGGCAGGCTGTTATTAAGTTCATTCATCATTATTATTTATTTATTTATTTATTTATGTTCGCCTGAAGGGCTTCTTTTTTTCATAGAAAGCTTGACTGATTAAATTATTTTAATTTCCTTTTCCTTCAGTAATTATAGCTCATTCTTTTGTTAAGTGGACCGGGAGACAGAAGTCGTTTTAAGTTTTAGAAAATATTGTGCAAAATGTACCCCAGTACATTTAAAAGAAAAAAAAAATATATATATATATATATATATATATATATATATATATATATATATATATATATATATATATACAAAAAAAAAATATATATATATATATAATATACATTTTCACTGCCATAACTTGGGACGTATCATTTTGCACAAATATGATCAATTCCGGATTCTTTTGTTAAATGGACCGGGAGACAGAAGTCGTTAGAAGTTTTAGAAAATATTGTGCAAAATGTACCCCAGTACATTTAAAAAAAAAATAAATAAATAAAAATAAAATATATATATATATTCATTGCCATAACTTGGGACGTATCATTTTGCACAAATACGATCACTTCTGGATCCTCAAACCTAATTTGACAGCAGTGAAAGTCTCGATTTCAAAATTTACCAACCAAGCTGTGATGTCACGTAGGAAGTCTGCAAAAGTCTACTTTTATGTGATATTGGGCCAGATTCTTCAACTGCAGCCAGAATTTCTGCGATACACCTGTGTGGGATGCGTTTCGGATGATTACTCGTGTATGGAGGCGGTCAACCGCCTCAAGACACCTGATCAGTTTGACCTTTTCCCTTTTCCGGTCCTCCTCCCGTCTCCGCAGCAAGCTGTTCACCGAGTTCATCCTGAAGGTCCCTCTGGGTCGCCTGGTGAAACAGAAGCTGGACTGTCTGATTGACATCGTCCACAGCGATCTCTTCACTCATCACGGTGAGCGCACAGCCACACGTACCCAAGCGCGGATCGCGCTCAGGTTTTCAGTGCGTGCAACTTCACTCATGGTTCAGTAATGTAGGCAATCACACACACCACCTGCCTCCCCAAGGCAACGCTGTGCGAGTCTCCTGTAAAGGTCATCAGTAAGCCGGAGTGTAAAGCTGGCCTTGTTTTTTTATTTAAGAAGTACCTTCTCTGCCAAAAATATCCTTGTGCAAAAATAAGTTTATAGATGTGTTATTTGGATCTTTGTGATCTAATTCACGTGTGTTTAATGCCTCATGTGAATAACTGGTCCTTTGTTGCCTACATGTATGATGAGGCCTCGTGTTAGACGTATGTTGAACTCATGATTGGCAGCTAGAGCCTCATCGTATACTATTACTAATACAACACTGCAGAGCTTTCTCTGTCTGTGAAGAGATATGAGGAGAATCCTGATGTATGTTAGTGAGACAAGATGTAAAACGTCCACCTTATAAAATCTGCATCCAGATCATAACAGTAGTAATGCCGAATATGAAGAGGTTTGGAGTTGGTCAGTTGTACGTAAGTGTGCTTCCAGTTTCCGCTGCCAGGCCGGTCTGCGGTGACCTGTGGATGGATCTCAGCTCTGCAATGTTGAGCCTGAGCCTCCCTAAGGGCTGCTTGTTAAGTTGGGTACTAATTAAAGACACGCACATCAAAGTTTTCACATGTTGTCCTTTGGCGGTAAACAAAAAGAGATTTACATGTTTTAATTTTGCTGGCAGGAGCAACAGACGCCTCAGGCTCCGTTCAGACCTGGTGTTAACGTGTCCTCAGTGACTGGACTGCAAGTGGGCAGCTCAGGGAAAATTGAGTACAAATTCAGTTTGAGAGTTTTTGATGCTGCAAGACCAAATATCTGTTTAGTCGGTTTGAGGAACCATCAGTTCCCCTGATGTAACACCACCTGGACACCTCTCTTGTTTTTATGGCATCCAGAAATTGTACATTTCTTAAAGAGCAGAATCCAATCTCATTGTTTAAAGCAGCACTATGTAACTTGTCCACCTTAATATAATATTTCCAGAGTCATTGTGATGGTACATCAATTTACAACAGGTTTAATGAACCTCTGTCATGGTCTGAGGGGTCTGTATCGCCTTCACTGGCACTATGTAACTTTGAGGTGCATGGTAGGAACCCTTCCACACTAAAAAACTACACATTTTTACGGCTTTGACTGCTTTATGGCATACGTCACTTCCCCCTCCTTCCCGATTCGTAGTCAAGACGAAAATGGGCGGGGCGTGGAGCGCAGAGCTCAGCAGAAGCTGGTATCATGGCCGAAGCAGCGAAAAAACCAAATAAAAATAAAAGTTTTATCGGAGGAGGCGAAAAAAAGAAAGCGGGAGAGTAACAAGCTAAATGCCCGGACAAAAAATAAATAAATAAATAAATTAAAAAAAATAATGCCTGGACAAGAATAAACATTGGCCCGGCGTTCGCTCGCTGGCGTGAGCTGAAAGACGAGGAGGGATGTCCGACAAGAGAGACAGAATTGCTATGATACAAATGTAAATGTAAAGTTCTATGTTCAATAAGAATCAAAATTAGAATGTTTTCACATATTCGTCTTGGGTTCTAGTATTTTTCCTGAGAACTGTAAAATTGTGCAGGGCTGATCTGCAAAATATAAGGAATGGGCGTTCAGTTATTCACAGGTTATAAAGTTTTTTTATTTTGTCAGTAAGTATGTTTGACTACTAATTTATGACAAAGTCCCTCTAAAAAACGTTTGTAATTTGGGGCGCATTATCTCGCTGAAACAGGACAGGGGGTGACTTCACTAATAAAACCAAATTGAACTTAGTGATTTTCAACATCGTCATATTATATTGTTTAGCCAAAAATAGATACATTACCTCTTCGCTATCCATCCTGCAAACGACCGCTGAAAACATAAAAGTAGTTTTGAAAGTCTGTCCCGTCTTCTCTATCACTATCAAAACAAATGCAGCGACGGGGAGAGGATCTTTCCGGCAGTACGTGCTGGCGCTCATGGGAAATGTAGTGTTCTTTCTGGTAAAGCACTACCGCTTTTGTCCAAAGGAGCCGCCAAACTCAACAAAAGCTGAAAGTTACATTGTGCTGCTTTAAGTTACAGAAAATATCATCCTATAATAACAAGATATCAGTGACATCTATCAACGTGTATTTGCCTCAGCGGCAGTGAGTAAAGCATTCTTGCTGAGCTCAGATCAGTGTATATCTCTCGAAAAGGAACTTGGAGCAGATTTATGAAAGATTCATGTCCTATTCAGTTATGTCTGATATTGAACACAACACGGCATAAATATCCATACTTTCAACTTAATGATCCAGTGGTTTCATTCTTCTGAAACATAAATTGTCTGATCGCTGGTGTGGCAGTTTAGTGAATAGCTATTGAAAGCCAGTACTCAGTGCGTGGTCCTCTGGTCATTGCTATTGATCTGTAGCTATAATTGAGAACCGGCAAGCCTCCCTGATGTGAGGGGGTGAAGTTGTTGCTGCTTTGAACATGTTTACTAGTCTTTGTTCATGCGTGTTTACAAAAGCAGCGCTTGGGGAAGCTAATTGCCAAGTAAATCTGTTCTTTTCTGCACCGATATCAAGCTGAGCTCCACTTTGGAAGTGCTTCATTTTGGATAATGACCACTGTGATGAACAAATATGGTAAGCAGTTTTTCAGGTGTTCTAATCAGCGGTAGAGACGTGCATACCCATGGAGCACATTGTCGATTGCATTCAGATCCCCAGGTGGTCCTTAAAAGCCTCCCTGGCCAGCGAGACCCGAAAGTGAAATGTAGTGGAATGCTCAGAGTAAATGTACGCCCAACAGTCGGCCCCAATCCAGGTGCAATAAGGAAATATTGCAAAGAAACTCTACGTGTCTGAAATTGAAATTTGGAATTCAATGTGTAAAACCCATTTTTTATGCAATAACCTGTCAATTATTTGATTAGTTTAAACCTTTGTTTAACAAAAAAGTGTAAATAGAATAATTTCAGTGTCTTTTATAAGAGATGCATGTAGCGCAGCGGTGAAAATCGGCAGATTAAGACCGACTTTGCGTGATCTAAGGTACTTGGAGAGGGCTGAACATAATTTAGAAATCCTGATCAGCAGAGCAGGAGGCAGGAGGTTCCTGTTGGCCAACCTGAATATCTTTCCTACTCCAGGGTAGTGCTGGGCGGTATGACCAAAAATGTATATCATGGTATTTTTCAAAATTATATCGGTTTCACGGTATATCACGGTATTTTTTTTTTCATGCACAACTGGGTGTTAACCACATTTTCTAATGATTTGGAAAGGAATTGCTGCAGTAAATTGGCTTAGAATGGCCTATTTTACTGTCATGAGGAGGAAATATTGTAGAAAAACATTAATGTCCACACTAGTATAAATACAGGTTTGCATGGCCTCACGTGTGCCGGCGCTAGGACCCCGCGGACGCATGGTGTGTCGTCGGGCTGTGTTTTCCTTCATGCTTCCCTGCAGCGTCACATGCAAACACAAACACACGGACCTGGCAGAAACATTTATTTATATCATGTTGTCTGTCGCCCGCGATATTTTTTCTTTTTTTGGCCGGCGCCATAATTGGCTAGCTACAAACTCTATACATCCCATAATATAATAATATGCCCGCGCTCTCAGCAGCGGTACTCGCATCGTTAAGGCTGATTTATGGTTCTGCGTTACACCAACGCAGATCCTATGGCGTAGGGTACGCGGCCAGCGGCCGTACGGTGCACGTCACCGCGTACCCTACGGCGTAGGATCTACGTCGATTTAACGCTGAACCATAATTCAGGCTTTACTAGGCAACGAAGCAGGTTGACTCCCGTTGCAGAACAGCGCTGCAGAGGCGCTCATAAACGTAAATGATCATTGATTTATTTTTTTTTTAGGCCTGGCGGGGGGTCTCGTTGGCCTGGCGGCCCCGCCAGGCCCATACAGTGGTAGGGGAAACACTGTCCAGCGGCGCTACGTTCCGCCGCGCGGCGGGGCGGAACGTAGCGCCGCGCGGCGTTCCCAACATTGTGTGCGCTACTGTACATACTCACCGGTATTACGGTATATGAAAAATTCATATCATAAGAAAAATAAACACCGGTATTCGGTATGGACCGGTATACCGCCCAGCACTACTCCAGGGAGGTTTTTTGCCCCGTAGAGGTTCCTGAAAAACACCTCTATGCCTTATGCTGATTTCTAGTTTACATTCAGCACTCTCACATGAACATTAACCTTGTAAACACAACTCGTTTGAACCTATTAGACCAGAAATATGTGTATGGAAGTACATTTGATAAAGATGATGATACTTAATTGATCCCATAACTGGGAAATTATTGAGAAATGAGGATTGTGATTAGAAGATAAAAACGATAGATGGACCGATGAGTCTGTTCAGGCCTTGTGAGAAAAAGAAAGAAGAAGAAAGGAAGAAAAACAAAACACGTTGTTTAAGACCTAAGCTGTAACTGGTGAAGGTATCAGGATTGGTATAAAGGGAGGATTATGGCTCACTGCTTTGTGGAGCGGAACCCTATTAAAGAATCAAATGCAGACGGAGGATGATGAATCAGTTCAAGTTTAGTTCTTAATTCAAAATGACAAAGAGCTCATGTGTTATGGGAAAGATTCAGGAGCTCTCGGGACATCTCGGTGTGTAAAATGTGAGCAACCTTATGGGCCTCAAATGGCACTGCATGAGAAACTGTGAAGCCATTATGATTATTCTAATCGCATGAATTGGACTCGAGAGTGTGCTGCTCCATGAAGAAATGTAGCCGGAAACGGGAGGGAATATGAGCTCAACTCGCATGGTGGAAGACGGTGGACATGTTTCCTATGGTTAGCTAGCCTCAAAATCATGATATCTTCATCTGGTATAATGTAAGAAGAGAGAAAAGGTAAGATGCATAAATCACCTTCAAATGGGTTCCTTGAGGGAACAAAATATGTTGAGATTTTGTGAATTGGAAAAGTTAATCTGCCTGAGAGATCTCACTTGCTGGATGTTCAGGAAAGGAACAAATCTGACATCCGTCTTGTCCCAAACAGAGAATATGTTAATGCTTCATACGCGACTGTGTCTGAAACACAAGCGAGCAACACAGACACCTTCACCAACACCAGCTGCTCTGCTTTCTTCCACTTACAAAGTATTAAAATGCAGAAAATATTTACTCTCAAACTGACTTTGAGAGATTTATCTTGAGCAGGCTAGACGGAGGTCTAACACGAGCACAAATTTAGACATAACTCCAGTACTGAAGACGTTAAATGTGGTTACTTTACTGGCTGCCGGTAGTCCATGAAACGTGTAACTCTTTGGCCTTTTAGGGCATCCCTGACTTCCTCTCTGTCTACGACTCAATCAGGTCTGTCCGGTGAGGTCAGGCCTTTTAGCCGCACGCACAATTGGATCTCAGTCCTCCGGGGCTGTTTTTGCTTATAATGGGCCTGCTTTTTGGACAAACTGCCTGCTGAGCTGAGGTCAGATGCAACTGTCTACATGCTAAACAAACCCACTCTTTTCTTTACTCAATATGTTTAACTCTGCCTGACCTGGTTTTCTTGTTGTTGGTTTTTTGTGTTGCGTGAGTACAACCCCAGATGAACAACAAAATGACACATTTTGCTTTGATTTTATTTGTTGAACGGAACTAATTCAAAGCAAAGCATTCAAAGACTGCTGCAACAGAAGAAAAAGCTGAAAAATAAATGAATTGTCCCCCCGTGTGATCCAATTTTTGCCAGCCTTCAGCGGCCGGACACTTGGACTCACGTTTGACCCAGCAAGGCTCATAGCACCCTGAGCTTCGTATGAGGTGTTTGTGCCATCGTGCTGAGTTTATTCTTTATTTAAAAGTAGTGCTGTGCAAAATTCACTTGGGTGCCGTCTGGCCTAAGGACATTGTCATAGAAATGTGTCCAGATTTGTCCAGATGCAACTTTACAGGAAAAGGTGGTGCTACAGTGTTCACTTTAGAGGGGCGAGGTTTTCTTGTGGGAGCTTTTCCAAATAAGCCTCATCCGTGCCGTATTTTCTAATTTTAGTATCATGAACTTTAACATTTAATAAGTTGAAGGTTGTACAGTCTGGGATACAGATATTGTATTTTTTGCCATCTCTTCTGGCGTTGCTTACTCTTAGCTTGGGGTGAACTCAATGGCGCCTCCTCTTGTGAGAAGATTGGCAACTTTTTTTGAGTCTAAAATTGACTCCTGGATGGATGTTCAGAAGCGGTGCTGCATATAGAGATGATCATGCCTGCTGATGAGAATGAATCTAGTACATTTAATTAGCAGCAGCTGGCTGATGCTTGCCCTCCGAATTTCTAAAACGGCAGTAAACAGTTCACTTTTTTGTAACATGATTCTGCATTTTGGTCAAATACATTTTGAGATAGTGTAAAATATAATGTGATGTGTTCATTATGCTTGTATGGATCTAGTTTAAAGGCAGAGAAGGATTTTTATTTTATTTTTTTTAAATTGAGGATTATGTCCTTATATATATATACACTTTGTAAATGAAATAAAGTGTACTTTCTTTTTCACACTATGTATTTAAAGTATTTTCACGCATTTTGCCCTTTAGGTTAAGCATTGTTTGTGTTATGAAATTTGCCCTTGGCATTTTCACATTAGTCCATGTTTGTTTAGATATGTGTATTTATTTACTTTAGTTTTGAGTAGGGGTGTAACAATATATCGTGCCACGAAATTTCGCGATACAAAAACGTCACAATACGTGTCGTGGAGGTGACAAACTGTATCGCAATATTGGGTTATTAATATTAATCTATTGTGTTGACTAGTAACGCGCATCCGACCACGCGTGCCGACCGCGCCTCGACCCGCGGAGCAAAATCTTACTCCGCTCAGAAGAAACTAGTACCGTTTTGCGGTTCCGATCACGGGACTCTTGGGGGGTTTTGAGCTCTGAACTTTTAAGGCTGGTGTAGAGTTAAGCCTTACCTTATTAAATTAAACCTTTTTTGGGCCTTGAGTAGGATAAACACGGGACAACTTCTTCATAGTTCGAGTGTACTTTAATGTCCGCTCAACAGTGTAGGATTTTAGAACATCAACACAGCACTTAGTGCTGTAACACTCCGCCCAATCTAAAACAGACTAATCACTACAGATAAGATGACTAGTGTAATTATAGTCCCTGATTTACATCAGAATATAAAGAATATATTTATAAAATAATGAACCCTGAATTACCAAAATAACCTTCTTAACAAAAATAAATCTCCTCTTACACTTATAAGGTGAGCATGAATCAATCTTTTTTATTATGTAAAATTGTATGTATTTATTTACTTTTATTTATTTATTTACTTTTATTTATTTATTTAATTTTAGTTGTTAAATTTCTGGAAAAGGAAAAAGTCAAATCATACATGAGAGAAACTATTCAGTTTGTGGCAAAATATTTTTACTTGTATGAAAGTGAAGATGCATAATGCAAACCTGACATTTACTTTTAGTTCAGTTTGTAGAAAATGGTTGGCCTGGCTTTCTCTTTAAAACTTAAACAGTTATAAAGCATTACAAACTGTAATGCACAGCATTGTTTTGTATTTTGTGTCTTTCAAATAAAATACTTTTTTTTCCAGTCATATGTTCCTCATTCAAGGTTGTTAAAAAAATACTGCTATAATATCGTATCGTTATCGTGACCTCAATATCGTGTATCGTACCGTATCGTGAGATTAGTGTATCGTTACACCCCTAGTTTTGAGGGAGGTGGGCATAAGAATCAGCTGTAAGCTCGCTTGGTATTTTATTTAACAGCACTATAACGGTTCTTATCTTGTGTCACAGCTGGACTACATGTATCAAGGCAAAGTCTTTATATTTTTATTCAAGTTGCTCTATATGGAAATAATGATGTATTGCAGAGCAGGCAGTTGTTGCAGTCATATTCACTAGTGAGTGGACTTGGACTTGTTTAGTTTAGGTTTTTGTAGATGGTTTAAAATCAAAATATTACTTTTTTTTTCTTCTTTTTTTTAAATATTTTTTATCTCCGATTTTTTTCCCATTATATCACCCAGTGCTCCTACCTAAGCTACAGTCCTGGGCATTGCCATCCTCTACCAACCCCGGGAGGCCCTGCACTGAGCTCAGGTCTCCTTCTTAACCTGAGGAGTGAAGCCTGAATTATGGTTCTGCATCAAACCAACACGCCGTCACCGTGACGCCGTCGTGAACCTTCGGACTTCTCCGTCACTCCATTTCGCCGCGGTGCAGTACCCCCCGTGACCGCTAATTTGCGATCTTTTCCTGAATGGTTTATCCGACTTTTTCCGGTCACAGTGAATCAAAGAGATAAGGACAACTATTGTGCAAAAAAACAAAACAAAAAAAATCACACATACACGAAGAAAAGAGCGCTGAAAGTTCACGACTGCTTCAAACCGGAAACTGGAAATGCGTTGCTTCCACGCGAACCAATCACAGCCTTCTCGGTCTGCGTGTGGTCTGCGTCGCCTCGACGCGTAGTTACAATTTTCGGGAGGTACGCGTCAGTGACGGCGTCAGTGAGGGCGTGTGGTCTGCGTCGACGCGTACCACACGCCGTAGGCACGGTGTCGTTTTGACGCTGAACCATAACTCAAGCTTGAGCAGGCCACATCTTTTCACCAGACAGGGTGAGGATTCTCCGGCCGGACGTAGCGCGTGGAAGGATCATGTTATTCCAGCCAGATCCTCCCCACCCCATCTGGCGCCCCGGTTGGCCAGAGGGGGCATGTGTAGCCCAGGACTGTGTGTATGTTTTTGTGAGGGTAGCTCACATTAGCTACCCAAGGGAACACGGGGAGAACATGCAAACGGCTGCACAACCAGCTGCGCCACCGTGCCCCTCAAAAAAATATTACTTTTAACTATATCTGAATAACCATGACCATAAGTTAATTAAAAAGTTATGATCATAAGTGAAATATACGGTCCCATTGGACAAAGTGGTCAGTCCTTGTGATTTTCTAACGTATTTCACTGAAAGAAAAAAAAAAGAAGAGAAGTGTCATCTTAGTCAGAATCACGTGTTCGTGGAACCCATCTGTACTTTTAAATTGGTGTGGTTCTATTTTTAAGGGATTATAAATGTAAAAAAAAAAAGAGGGCGGAGGGGTTGTTGCTTTGACCTTTTCATTACAGTGAAAACTACAAAAAGAAGTTAGCAGTACTGAATCGCTTCAGCCTTTGTTTTAAAGGATTCGGTTAACACAAATTTCCTTATCAGTGTGAAGATGTTATTAGGGGAGGTCATGTATTAGCTGAGCTCTCAGCTCAGTTGGAAAGCTGCTAATTATTCATTTTTCCGTGATATTACAAGAGACAACGGTGATTGACTGTGATTGCCGTGGGCGATAATTGCCTCTTCCGCTAAACGTTGCTCTGCCGCGCTCTAAATATTGTCACAGAGTTTGGGAACTCTTTTTTTTCCAAAGTTCTTTGATTTGAGAATAAGTAAATAATGTTCACAGTTGTTTGATTGAATCCCCAGAGATTACAAAAAGTATTAATAAGTGTGTATCTTCATCGGGTGTGACAAGAGCATATGCTGTGCTGCGCTGTGCGACACGTCATCTGCTGCATGCATTGATTGCCACATCGAATCCGTTTGTCGGTGTCCCAGCAGATTGCCGCGAGATCCTCCTGCCTCTGATGACGGACCAGCTGAAGTTCCACCTGGAGAAGCGAGAGGAGCTGAAGGCCTGCTGCCAGCTGCTCTGTGACATTCTGGAGGTGCTCTACAGGAAGGATGTGGTGAGAGGCACAACTCCCCCGGCGTTATGTACTTTTGCTTTCCCTCTGGGATTGACCCGAAGTATAACAAGAGAACCGAGCAGCCCCTCCGTAAAGAAGCGGCCCATTTTAACTGTGCTTTTTGCTCAATATGTACTAATAGGCCATTTGTTTTATTGCCGAATAAGGCACATTTTATGGCAGTGTGAATTTAGAAAGTTGTTGAGTTGTCTGTAGTTGGTAAATCATTAGTCAAGGTTGCTGGAGGCCATCTTCTAATCTATGAATGTCCTCTGAGAACATCCTGAGGAGTCCTGCAGAGCTGCCCGGTGTTTCACAGCCAGAGTCTGCAGCCCGTGACTTACGTGAAGACCAGCGTTTATCACAGAAATTAATGGACATTTTTCATTTTTCACTGGTTATTTAATAAAATATAAAAACAATGACTATAAAGGAACATTAAAAGTTCCCAGAACGCACGATGATGTAGTGCAAAACAGTTGATGATTTGATCAGATAAAAACCCAAACAATTAAAGAGCTTACTTTTACAGCTTATTGCAAAAGCCTGATAAATGATTAAAAGGACCAAAATACCAGCAGTCTGTTAATTAACTGTATTGATCAAACAATCATTGTAGCTGTAAACTCTGTACAGGTACCAGCCTTGGTCACATACAAACCTTCGGCTGCACTGCACGAGTTTCTCCCTGTTCCATGCACAAATTCCTGACGTCCTCCAACAGGTCCTCTAAAACTATCCTCAGTGATGACCATGTCCCAGCGTCTCCACTCGCTCTGGCTTTTACACCTGCCTCTTTGTGTCTTTCAAATAACTGCATCCTCTCACAGGGAGCAGACTATCGACTTCTTGGAAGTCTGCCTTTTATATCAGCTACTTTCTTGGAAAGTTTTGTGGCTGTATTGTGTGCACTTTGGTAACTACATCTCACTGGCACCCAGTGTTTGAAGACAGACAGACATATAAGTACTTGTCAGAGCACTCGAAATAGCCTCACTGATAATTCCCACTGTAGTGGGTATCTTCATGATCCAATACTTGGCATGATGAAAGACGCGCAGACAGACACACAAGATAAAAATATTACCATACCCCACTGCTGCAGCTGCTGCAGTAGAGTGGAATGTGATGGAGACGGACGTCTCCGAGGAGATTTATGTCTGTATGAACTCCCAAGCCATCAGAAAATCCTTTGCTATTCACTTATGTGATCAGATGAGATGAGAATTGAGTTGAAAGGACAGCTGTGACACTCTTTGGTTAAGGAACGGAAAAACATTTGCATCTAAGAGGACCGTCACCATTGCCAAGCATGGTGGTGGGAAGATAATGCTCAGGACTTCTTTTCATCCACTGGACCAAATGTTTTAGAGAGATTTAACAGGTAATTGAAAAGGGAGAAGGATGTTAAGATTCTGAGGAAGGGACAGTGGAGGTGGACATGAGGCTTGATGGCAATCATGAAAACCCCTTAAAAAGCTGCGAGGGAGAAAAAAGGCATTTATTACTAAACTGTGGTTTGAGCTGAGGCTGCACAATTCTGGAAAAAAATGGAGGAAGAAGGAAATGCAGAACAATCATTTTCGATTGAAAATGAGATTGAATTTAGGTCTGAATCGAGATTGCGATGTTTAATGATTTATTCTGCTGCCCTAGTTCGATCCATTTTAAGCATATAAACACTACCAAAAAAAGACTGATTTTGTGTTAATGATAATTTATATCTGCCATATTTCAGAAAAAATATTTTTGATAAATACAGATTTCCTTTAAATCCAAGTTTGAGTTTTTTTCAGAATTGTGTTTAACAGATCAGTATCACAAATCTAGCAATCATTCAGTGAAACTCAGTGTAGCATGGTTACAGTCACCGGTCTTTCAGACACGAAAGCTTACGTAACTTAAATGACATAAAACTTTGGTATGATATCTTTTTTTTCCTTCATAAATTTAGTTTTTCTTGTGTAATTATCTTCTCTCATGTCCAAGCCTGAATGCCCCTGTGAATCTCCGTAGGGTCCCACCCAGTGGCACGTGCAGATCGTCATGGAGAAGCTCCTGAGAACCGTTAACAGGACAGTCATCTCCATGGGCCGCGACTCTCCTCACATTGTAAGTTGGTTTAATTACCTGCAAGCATCAGCAGCACAACCACGACCTTGTTCAGTGTTTGTTATATTTGATGCTGTGTGCAGTATCACCCTCCCATCGCTGTTGACATCCTTTGTTTAAGTAACTTTCAGCTGGAACTTGATAGCACGTAATGCTCCCATCAGTCATCCTGTAAATACGCTGCCGGTCGGGTGCTCGCAGGGAAGTTTGAATCTAAAAAGACCAAAAGAATGTGAACTTCTCTGATTATTTGAGTATCCCTGGGCGATGAAGTGTTTTCTCCAGGTTAGGAATACCAGTATGCTGCTGGTACCAGTGTACTGGTACTAGTGCTACTTGTTTGTGTTATATGTGGTGTGTGTGTTTGTGCACAGCACCTTCTCCATCTGGACAGCAGCATCCAACTCATTTAAATGGAGGGTTTTATTAGCAGTAGACGCGCCGCACTAGCAGACAGTAATTTAATAAAGATCAGCGTGATCTATCGTATTGTTTGTTATAAAAACTATTACATGTCCCATTCTTGCCCTATTTAGTCTCATCACATGCTCGTGTTTTTCTAATTTGCAGTGTTTTCACCAGAAAACTCCACAGATTCTGTCATTGTTTCTTTCCATTTCATTTTGTGTAAAGACTCTATAACAAATACACCAAGCTAATTC
The DNA here is from genome assembly GCF_033807715.1 of Cololabis saira. Classification (NCBI taxonomy): domain Eukaryota; kingdom Metazoa; phylum Chordata; class Actinopteri; order Beloniformes; family Belonidae; genus Cololabis; species Cololabis saira. The sequence continues at coordinate 29,898,744 of NC_084605.1, read as the reverse complement.
CGAATGTGGGGAACCCTCGGTACTAGATTGCTAGTGTGCATCACTCTGAATAATGTAAGACTAATGAAGCTGCAAGCCGAGCCGAGGCTTTCCTGCTGCCCATTTTTTTTCCCTCCGCCAGCTTGTTGGATGGAGGTTAAGACTCCCACTCACTTTACTGTTGTTCTCCAATCTATCCGTTGTTATGTCACTTAGTCAGACTCTGTATTGCCCTGTCTGGCTCATGATCAAAAGCTTTGGAGAGAGGATCCGGGAAAGACATTGGGATTCCTTGTTAAAGCTCGTCCTGCCTGTAGTCTTGCCGTTCCCCGTTCTGTTCTTTTTCTTTCCAGTGTTATTTTATTTCATGTCATTCTTTCATCATGTATTTCAGATTTGGAACTTGTCTAGCATTTATTCTTAAAGGTTGTCAACAGGAGGGAAGCACGTGCGTGCCTCCTCTCTGCCTTATCATACTAAGTGCGTCTATTTTAGCGTCCGCCTGCAGTGCAGGCAGAATGGTGTCCCCTGCTTCCAGCAGTGTTAGCTGAATGGCCTGAAATGTCCTTTCCAGTTAATGAAAATGCTCTACCCATAACCCCCCTGCGCCACATGCCTAAATTACCGGCTCTTTATACTGTACAAATTCTGCAACTGCCTTTTTGTCTTTTGTTGTCGTTTTTGTCCATCCCGACCCCATGGTTTGTCTCCTTCTCCTTCTGTAGCTATCCAACTACCATACTTGATGGTTTTCACATTTCTAAATACCTGAGTAATCATTTGCATTAACTTATAGATTTTTTTTCTTCTTTTGGGGACCAGGGGTCATGTCACAGTCTATGATTATTCAGCTTAAACACCTTACACAATGCAATACTTGTGACATAAGCTGCATTTTAAAGTGGGGCTGCAAATGATTATTTAATGATCAATTAGATTAGTGTTCAGCACTTGCTGGGAGATCCAGTTAGTGCTGCTAGAAGTGTCATAGCTTTCTAATCAGGAGGCTGTTGTTGCTGCCTCTGGGAACTGCTGTCTAGTCTGCAGGCACGTAGCGTGCTGCTCGCACGGCACCGCAGCCAACCACCGACCTTGTTTCTCTGAGTGGCAGGCTCCTCCATTTAGATTTATGCATTAACTTTCTACTCTCTCGCTCTCTCCTCTCTGCTGCCGGCGTCGGACACAGAATGTTGATGAGAACGATCACAGTGACGACTTAAGGGGTGTTGGTTTTGTTGCGCGTTGCCACTGCATTGCAACGCCTGTTAGCGACTTAGACACAGCATCATCATCCATATGAATCATTGGACATCCTGGCAGGCTGTATCTTTGTATTCATGTCCACTCTCGCAGTCAGGTTGAAAGGAGTCCTTTTGAATACATTTACATTGGGATAATAGCAGAAATGTGCTTCCTGGTCCTGCTGAAATCACAAAGTTCTACCTTGATGCCCTTGAATTACATTTCCCCCCCCCGCCTAAGCCGGGATGAGCCCTGCGGACGCACACAATTGGGGATCGGAAAATGGAAGAAATTGGTGCTCCACTTATCATGTTCCAATAAAAGCAGTGCAATGAGCTTGAATTTGTATTATGCTGTTACTTAGACATGTTGGCCTCTTAATACTTTGTGATGCTGTGTACCTAAAAGACCAGAGCAGAAATGACAACACTCCTTAGCAAAAACCTGTTGCTTTTTTTCTTTGTCTTTTTTTTGTTTTTCTTAAATCTTAAGCCAAGGCTACTCAAAAACATGTAGTGTTGCTCGTTGGCTGCAGTCCTGTGGAGTTATTCTGATGATTTCCCTGCAGTGTGCAGAGGGATTGGAGTGGAAAGCTGCAGGGGGAGGACTCTGTGTTATTGATTGACAGTATGGGGCTGACCAGCTATAGGGGCTGGCGCTTTTCCTTTGCCGCGTACACTCGCTGACTGAATAGTTTATTGCAACACGGCCTCCTCCTCAGTCATGCCTCTTTAGATCCTAATCATTTATCGCTCGTACGTCTCTCTGCACCAGCCACTCTTCATGTTATATCTGTTTCGAGTATTTCCATTTGCATCCGGCATCCGTTGGTCTGCCCTCACCCCCACCACCCGCGTCCGTCCAGACTGCTGCAGAGCTCTTACAGAAAAGAAGCGTAGTGAGATATTGCACTGCATCATAATGCCGACACCATGTACTGATCACTCGCTGTACCTCTCTTCTCTGAAGGTTTCCCAGAAACTTTGATGGAGCATCTATTGGTTTTGTTTTGGGTTTTTTTGCCCTGCAGCTACTCATGTGAGATGTGTGGCCACTGTGAAAATGTGTGAAAATCATTTAAGCATGCATGCCAGTGCTTAGCGCCTTCAAACCACAAAGGACTATGTTCAAAAGATGCTAAGATGTGAAACTGTACTCAGAGTCTTGTTTGTACTACCCTTGCAGTGAGCTGTAAATATCCACTTGAAGGAAGGTGGCGTTACCTAGCAGCCACTCTATGGGATGGTGCCTGCATCTCTGGGGCATTTACTCCAAGAGTTTCCCCTATGTTTTCCCTGGCTTTGGAGATGCACTTTGTTAGTGGTCCAGCTGTATTGCAGATTTGATAACTCTTTAGACTCTCCTGAAAGCTTTTTATCAAAACCAGAATCCAAGGCAAGATGATATTGTGTACTGCGAACGGTTTAACTCTTACGCCTCTGTCATTTTCTCCTGCAATTTCATGCTGCCCTGAGACATCAAAGAGATGGAAGCGAAGTGCAGCGATGTTTCCAGAAGGTTGAATCAGTCTAACAGAATATATTTCCTCATGGACTTCTGTTGATATTTAGCCATGCAGATAGTTTGCCCAGGGTGTGAGGCCCGTCTTGGCGTGTATTGTGAAATTTTGTTGTAAAAAAAAAATAAAACGAACCCAAACAAAATTAGACAAAATATTAACAGTTCAATTTCAGTTATAGTAATTTCAGTCTCCACAAGCTTTATAAATAATCTGCAACCACGTTCCTTTGGAAGTAAGCGAGGAAGCATATTTTTCTGTAATTTAAGCAAAGTGAAACTTTTATTTGCAGGCTTGGCTTCACGAGGTTCTTCATAAGAAACTCCAAATTTTGACTTCTCTGTAGTTGTCTGATTTTATTCTGTCCATATTCTTAATTGTAAAGATTTTATTTTTAGATTTAAAAAAAGAAACCCAAACAAAAACCAAACAAACAGTATAAAAGACAGAAATATTTCACATAAGAAATGAATTGCACTTCTTTAAGGTACATATAAACATCTAGTTCTGTTTTTTTCTGCTACAGTATGTCCAACCTGGCATGTAGAAGAATGAACGTGTGATATACAGGTAACCGACAGAATGCAGCACGTAGCAGTCTGTGAAGCTCAAACGAGCGATACCTTGTTATTTTTTCATTTGAGTTATTCCCTTGGCACCACTCTGGCACATTTCCGGTGTTTTGGGGCAGTGCATTTGGCTTTAAAAGTGGCTTCGCTTTTATGTACCTGCAGGAGTTGTAAATTTAGTTTAGATACTGGCTGTTTTTCCACTCATAAGAGTATTAGCCCTAGTTGATGCTATATGACTTAATCTATGTCTAGTAAATACTTTAGTGGCTTTAGCTGTACTGTACATAGTTTTTGAACCTCTTGGGCAGTTACACAAGTTTTTTGTTTTATTTTATGTAGTTGATGACTAGCAGAAGCTTATAATGAAAACGGCATTTCTTGTTTGGAACTTTTATTTTTTGTAAAGCTAGAAAAAGTCCTGCGAAGTCCAAGTGATGGAAAAAAAACCATACTTGACTTGGCGCTCGCCGCCCTGCTCTGTAGAAGTCGCGGAGGTCCTTTCAGTGACTGAATTTTTTTTTAATTTTTTAAATTTGATAAAAAAAAAAGAAAAGCTAATTCAAATCTACTTTGTTCGGTTAATGAGATGGAAAGTATCTTTCTCTGTAATTTTATACTGCTGAAGTTTATCTCTCTTTATGTAACAAGACTCTGATTCAGTGACTATTTGCACTCTGAATTTACTAAGAAATATATTTCGCTGAAGAAAAAGTATCAAGAAAAATGATGTACTTTTTATCACTTTAGTTTTTTCGTTTGTTTTTACTTCACTCTCGTCACTGCAGTTCAAATAAATATGATTCTCTTAACCTTAAAGTAAATGTATATATTTATATAGAAAAGAAGTACATCGGCATGTAATTTTGCAAATGTTATTAAGAAAATAAGTGTCATTTATTCATTCTTTGCTTCAAAATCAGATGATTTCAGGAGACATTTAGGCAATGGAAATAAGTTTGTATCACTCAAGTCCGATAAACGTCAAAGGTGTTGTCCGTGAGGGTCGTCCTTGGATCTCTCTGAAAGTCCTCAGCTTGTCAGGAGGCGATCTACATAGTTAATACAGAGTTAATACTCTGAGGAAATGGCATCCTGAACAGTTTTAATTGTGCTTTGCAGTACAGTGATATGCTGTTTATGGAGGCCTTGGAGACTTGTGGTTGAACTGAAAAGCCTCACCTGGAGGCCGAGAAAAAAGACAAAGTCCCAACTGGTGAATGACAACGTGACGGACGCTGAGCCGTCATCAAAGATCGCCGGCTATAAAAATATATGCAGAGACGGCAGGAAATGAAATTCCCCTCATCTTGCGATCTCTGATCTCGTTCGCCTCGTGTTATTTCAGACTTTATTTTGAAAAAAAAAATAGTTTGAAAACATCTTGGAATCCATTTTTGGTTGACATAATATTGTGGATTTTTCCATGTAATCCGCTCTTCTCTTACAAATCCCGTTATCTCTGAGTATCCAGATGCAGAGCGCTCCGTTTAAACTGCTTACCAGGTGCACAAAATCAGTGGAGATATGATCAAACAGAAGGCAGTGGATAAACCAAACGAGTATGGATGACCTGATGGACACACTTAAATCCTGTGCACTCGCAGCAGGTATCGGAGATGGTCCTGTGTCCTCACAGGAACCAAAGTTTCCAGCGAGCGTGCTTCTTGGAGTCAGCTTTGGACTTGCGCTTTGGGGTGGAGGTGAAGGCCTCATGGGAGTAAGGCAGAGGGGGGAAATGGCCGTCCTCTGTAGGGCAAAGCCTCTTCATCAGCGGCTGAAGCTTGTCCTCCTGCAGCTTGAAGTCCAGTTCTACACTGCAGCAAAGAAACGGAGACAAACGATCAGCACAAATGGCAGCTCACTGCTTGCATGCTGGTAGTAAACCCCTCTCCTCTTGGTAAACATCATTCTAATTAATAATCAGAAGTATGAGGGAATGGCATCAGATAAGTGCTTATTATACTATTTACTATACTACTATTATATCTACTTATTCCATGAATGCTAATAATCAGGGAAAAGTTATTTCATATTTTTGCATTTTTGGCCTTGTCTTCTTTGAACATGCCCCACAATTGACCAGTATTTGGTCGCCGGGCTTTTATTTAATGCATTTTATCTGTTTTATTGATGATGAAACCAGATTTCTGCCTGTTCTATTTTTATTTTAATCTTTGTTACGATGACGGCACGTTTTGACCGCCAGATTACCACCAGTAGCATGCCGAGGCCTGCTCAGTGCCCTGCTCGCGACCTCCGGACGGGCATCTGTCGCAGTGCCGATCAGCCCGATGAAGCGACCTACATTTTCCATTTTTCATTTCTATTTCCAAGTAAGACCTACAAATTTAGAACCATTTACCATTTACTGCATTTGGCAGCCCATTTTGACTGACACCTGCTGTCATTTTTATTACGTGTTTCTATTGTGATGCATTGAGAATGAAGGAGAGAGGAAGAGAGTACCATTAGCATTTCTCCCAGTGAGAAGCACTTTAATCACTTGGGGCTGTTGACCTGAGGATCATTTACTTTGCTAAAACTAAGATTAAACTCTACTGACGAAGCCCTTAAGCATGTTGTTTTGAGCCCTGCCCATTACTTCCAGCATCTGTAAAAGGTGAGGGGAATTCCAAAGTTATATAATTTGTGGGATTTCTGCTGCGCGTGTGCAGTCCTCGCTGCGTACATCACATTTCCCTGAGTGTGAGGGGATTTATCTGGGACGGTCATCGTTGTAATCTGACACCCGCACACATCCGACCTCAGGGTCCCGCTAAGTGAAACTCAGATTACAGCCTCATCTGTGGAAAGTTTAGGGACCTTAATCTGCGGCAGCCGTCTCCGGTCACCGCCCGAGTCGGGAATGGCCAGGAGCCTGGCTGAAAATGTTGCATTGTAGCGGCGGGCTGCCTGCTCTGATTTTAGATCTGTTTCATCTGCAGTGATCTTCAAAGAGAGTTTTGACAATGAGCATTGATGGAATTGGAATTGATTAGACTTGAACGTCCATAAATGTGGGCGTGTGAAAGTGACGGGAGTGAATGTTCTCAACAGACACTTGGCACTTTACATTTGTTTGACTCAGGCTTTCACACAGGGGCAAGGGCATCTCATCCTTTATCAATAAATCACTGTCTGTTCATTAAATGAGTATAAATCCATACGTGCACAAACTCTGTAACTTGGTGTTTGCTTTGCCCCTGTCTGATGCAGTATTTCAGACATGAATTAAAACTTTATAAAGGTCAAAAACAAGACTGGAAAGGTACCAGTCTGACATTGACAGTAGGATCATTTATAGCTGGTGAAACATTTTTAATCACAAAAGTCGAACATTACTGGAACACAGTTTGTTCCAAATATTTAAATGTTGTTTCAGCTGCAAATACAGTACATGTTTAGATATGTAAGCAAAAAAGCACTTTAACTAAAATGAAGCATTAAATAATAAGCTATTCTTGACTTTTAATTTTTATTTTTCCAAGACATTGTTAAAATTCAGGCAGAAAAAAATAATCAAATCCCTGTAAATAATAATTCAGTGTTGTGTTTGGTGCAGAGTTAATTTTTGATATTCAAGCAGAGATTTGGCCTCATTCATCCCAATAAAATCGCTACAGCTTTTCTTTAAAAAAAAAACAATAAACTTTGTGGTCACAGAACAGTTGAGGTAGTTTGTGGCTTAGCCCTTATGCCTGATGATAATAATAATAATAATAATAATAATAATAATAATTTTATATTGACATTAAAAACCACGCCAAATTTAGTCTTTAACCGTTTCTAAATCATTATTTTTGTATCATTATGCATAGATCAGGTCATTGCAGGTATGTATTTATTTTAATTAAGCCTCGCTGGTGAGGTTTCCGGGGCATGTCCCTGTGGGAGGAGACCCCAGGGAAGACCCAGGACACACTGGAGGGACTACGGCTCTCAGCGGGCCTGGAAACACCTTGGGATCCCTCCAGATGAGCTGGACCAAGAGGCTACTGCATTCATGTATCAAATACATCCAGCAATGCTGGGATGAAATATTGCCCCCCTTGAATGCAGGTTCACTCAAACATAAAACCTGTTCAGAATTCATCAGCAGGGATTTTAGCAGGTGCTATTAAAAGTGAGCATATTTTTCCTTCGGCTACAGACATGATTTTACTTTTGAGTCCTCCTTGGTACTTATGCACACGTAAATGTACTCTTGAGCCTGCCAGAAAACTTGTTTTATTTCAATTCCCAGCATATTTTGAAGGTCGACTGAGCTCCAGCAGTCAGTCGACTCTTCTTCTGTAACGGCTCTCTTGGATTTTAATAAATTACTTGTACTGAAGCTCATTGTGGATCTGGTAACACATTCATGCCCACTTTGATGCTGTTTTCGCTTTGATCAGGAATAAGGAAGCTAAACTGAACATGCCCATCATGCTTGTGGTACATTTTAAAGTGATTGCATCTTCTGATGAAAAATATAATCTAACAAATATAAAACGAAGATCGCAAAATGAACTGGGTTGTGGCGCTTCAGTAGAACCATCAAAGACTTCTGATATCATTGACTGTGTGTCTATCAGAGAGTCATAAAAGTGAGATATCGTTGATAAGATATTACGATTAGCCATTTGAATAAAACTTTGAAGAGAAAAGCATCCAGCAATCCATGTGAATTACAATAGTTTTGCTGTAATTTTGTGTGGACACGTATACACCAGAGTGTACAGGACTTTCCTGCTCTCCGGTGTAATCCTGTAGTACTGCCGAGGCTGTGTATCTGTGGCCACAGGTTACACAGCTCTGCGTCCACACACCATCCACGCCATTTAAACCAATTAAAGATTCTACTACCTAATTGGTGTGATCATTAGGTGTATTTTCAGTCCATTATCTCTGGAACTGGTAATGTACTAAACAGTAAGTGATTTTTTTTTTCTTCATAGTCTTTGCTTATATCACCTTCTGATCAGGATGGGTCCCATCTATCCCATATCAATTACTTTTGTGTGCCAGTAAACTGTTAAAACACAGTGAAATGAATGGTCCAAGCAAAGCCAGACATAATGAGTTTTAAAAATGTCATCAGTCTCTGCGGCCCCGAGGTTCTCAGGTACTGTAGGTTGTTCCACAGGTGAGGACTGTAGTAGTGGAACGAGGTCTCAACAAAGGTTTTTGTAATAACTTTGGGAACAATTAAAAGACTGGTACTAGGCATGGGGCGATATACGATATTATCGTATATCGCAATAAAAAACGGCCGCGATAACGTTATCGTGGGGTACTGTAATTATCGCCGAATTTTTTTTTTTTTTTTTTGGTCTACCAGCCAGGTAGAAGCCAGTGTTATTTTGTTATGTATTTTATTAATATTATTTATTAATATTATTTATTATTATTAATTTAATATTTTTTCAGAGAGTAGTACAATTCGTGTGCATTTGACTACTGTGGCACTTTATTTTCACTCAATCTTTGTGTTGGCCATGCAGCTTTTGTTTTGTATACTACTGAGCAGTGCCTTTATTTTATTATTTTTCCAGAGAGCCGTACTAAGTAGCAGGCAGCCAGCCACTGTTAAAGTTTCAGAGAGTAATACAATCAGTGTGCATTTGGCTCTACTTTGTCACTTTATTTCTATTTGTCACTTATTTCTTTCGACTCTCAGGGAAGTATTTTCTTACAAAAAAAGAAAGTTCAAATAAGTACCGGTACTATAGTTTACACTTTGTAATGCATAACATTTACAGTACACTATTTGTTCTCTACCTCAAGTGTCACTGTGTTGAGAATGATTTGAGAATAAATGTTCTGAAGGAACCAGTGGATCCACGGTTAGTGTTTTTCCTTGCATTTTAAGAATTTTATAAGCGACACGCTAATATCGTAATCGTGATATTTTTGTCCACTAATATCGTGATATGAAATTTTCATATCGTCCAATGCCTAACTGGTACCAGAGGACCTCAGAGTGTGCGAGGGCTCATAATTTACACGCAGATCAGATAAATAAGAAGGCCCTAGACCATTTATAGACATATAGACATTTATAAACTAACAAAAATACCTGTACATCAATGCTCCCCTGCTCGGTCGAACATATATACCATGAAAGTTGCTTTTGACAACAATAGAAGTTAACGGACATGGGAGCTCGGATGCAGAAACTTTGTCACAACTCGGTGTCTAACCTTTATTAATGAATATGTCATTAAACATGGTTGTGTTCCTCGCCTGTCGCATGTTTGCACAGGCTGACACAACTGGACATTGCCTAATGTGTGTTTGATTCCAGATTTCAAATCGACATGGTTATACAATCTTTTAGGTTCACAAGTACCTCTATTAATGCTCAAATGTAAACCATAAAGCACAACGGAAATAATTACAGAAAAGTGCCGCGTTGATATATTACACAGTCCCATTGTTTACCACACAAAAGCTAAGCTACAGTGCAGAAATAGCATGTGATAAATAAGTTTACTTTCATGTTAGTTAAGGCATTATTTAATTCACGTGGACAAATACACTTAAAGTTATCTTCAACACATATGAACACTCCTACAAAAGAAGTTTGCTAGTCTCGAGCATTCTGGTGTGCTTATGCATTGCCAAGTAGAAACAGCATTAGCAATGATCTTATAAAAGCGGTTCGTGCTCCTCATCCATCTGGAAAGGGTTACAATGCATTCTCTAATTTGAAGTCCATCATTTTTCATTGAAAAAGATCATTCGTAAGTGGAAGACATTAGAAAGACAGCCGTCATCCCAGAAGTAGAGGCTCCAGCGAGTTCACCTCGAGGGGATGCTGTGCAATACTCAGAGAAAATGCAAATAACCCAAGAGCTACATCTCAGACTCTACTGACCCAGGAAACATTTTGAATGTAGCACTGTATTACAGCACCATTAGGAAAGAAAAGACTAAGTATAGGTTCTTTGGAAGGGTTGCCAGGAGAGAGTTTCTCGTCTCTAAGGAGAACACGTCAGAACAGCCTAGGTTTGCAGAGCTGCATCTAAACAAGTTACAAAACATACGTTTTTGGACAGATGAGACCAAAGGCAAGATTTTTGCTTAAAAATTTGCATTTGCACATCTCATATCATGTCTTTCTCTATTATGTCTATGGAAGGACAATAATTCTGGCTTGTTTGCAACCTGGTCACCTTGCAGTGCACCAAGAACTCCTTGACGTACCTCCGTTTTGTGGCGTCCCATGTCAGGCCATTAGTCTGACATGGGATGCTTTGGTAAAATTGAGTCATTTAAGAGAACCGTTATCTCAAGGACACCCATTAATATACTAGATAATGACAAAACAAAAATAAGTAAGTTAAAGTACAGACTTCGATCCAATTGACATTTCGTGGCAGGATCTTAAAAGAGTTATCCATGATAAACGCCCACAAGCCTGAATTAAATGTCAAACAAGCGCTGAGCCAAAATTATTCCACAATGCTGTAACGGATGCAGCACATTTAGATTGTTTTAGATTAAAATGAATTATTGCTTTATTGCTATTAAAAGTGTACTATAAAAAGAATTAATTCATTAGACAATAGGCACAGCAGAAATCATACTAATCAGTGTTTCTCAAATTGGATTAAAATACCAAGATAATGCAGTTAGAAGTATAGTTATTGTAAAATCAATTAGACCCAAATGGTCATAGGTTATTTTCCTATGTGCCACAGTTCTCAGTCTTATAGAAGAAGGGAGTACACAGATCACACACCCGTGATGCAATAGGTCAGTCGAAAAATGGCCAAGACTACCAGAGTAAAAGCGAGCACATCACCACCCAGAACAGTGGAGTCAGACGTACTTGGCTCAATAAATTGATTGCCATCTCATGCTTGTATACAGATTCAACGGCACTAATTTAGATGATTGCTAGATAGCTCCAGCCTTACATCAAGTGCATGTAAACATGTAAATTGATGACATAAAACAGAAATCAGTTACTTCAGTTAATTATTTCTGCTAAAGGATCTATAAACTGTTCATTCATGGGGTGTTCTTAGTCTTTTGCACCCTGCCTTGCTTTTTTAAAAATCAGTGAGGAGGTATAATATCGTGATAGGTGTATTTACCTAACTTTGAAACCAGGTGAGAACTGTATGATTTTCTGACTATGTCTTTATGCTTTATCCGTCAGAATTGTGAGCGGCTGTACTGTCTTTCTCACGTGAGAGTAAATTCAAGAGAGATCCATACACAGGAGAGGAGGACAGATATTAAACTAGCAACTGAAAAAACCCGAATTTCCACAACAGAACAACATGTACGAACAAACAGGTGCGGTTCTTTCCTGCTAAAAAGTCTTGCGTAGCCTGTTGTATTTCCACAGTAATACGTCTGCATTGGAGAGCGGTCTGGCGGCACCCATTATCACACTTGGAACAGACAGTCGCAGAGGCGTCTTTGTATCTTTATATCAGTTACAATGCCACGGAGGCAGCACTGGGCTCCCCTGCAAAATACTGTCGAAGGTGAGTTTGTTTCACAAAAACAATCATAGCCTTTCGAGAATTTTTGTTAAAGCGAATCTCCACAGCTCTCAATCTGCAAGGAGAATCATTAAGTGGATGTAAAGTGGCCTGTGCTCTCGGGAAGCAAGGAAAATCAAATGTCACTGAATGAAATTTTGCATAATTTCAATTAGGGGGGGGGGAAGAGAGAAGTAGAGAGAAAAGGTAATCTCATTTTTGTTACGAAGGATTTATCACGGTCTCATCAGTCCAGTAATAAACATCACCTCTTGAAGGTGTCGTAGTCCTTGCTGTGTCGGTCCAAATTTTGCTGAAAGCAAAAAGTGAAAGGTTGTTGGCATTTCCCTGTCCCCTGCCTGCTACTCCCTGAGTGGCTTGTTGGATCAGAACAAATAGAAGAAAGCACTTTGGATGCTGTCAGTCTTTAACCTCTCTTCTTGGCCTGCTCTGGCTTGTCTTGTCACGTTCTTGCTCACTAAAATGTGTGTACATTTCAAGGAAGAAGAAGAAAAAGTTTTCAATTTCCGATGCCATGCCTAACCACATCAGCTCATTCATAGTCACACACAGGTCTGCTCCGCTTTCGTTCCGGTTTCAACATCGTTGGGTTTTGATCTGCCTCTCATCCTCTCACTGTTACACACTCCTTCCCCTGTCTTCCTTTGTGTTCCCTTATCTTTCCGAGGTATGAATGTGCCCCTCTTGACTGTCCGTACTGTCCCTCAGACTATCCATCCTACCGAGGATTGCTCTTGTAGCTATGGTAACCAGCTTGCCACCGTTGCTTGGAAAAAAGAAATCCTTATGTTGTACAAAAAGAGAGATCCTCCTGGAGCCCATTTGTGCAAAAGGAAAGCCTTGCTCATATATGTTGCAGTTTCAGAAAATCTGCAGCTTTCAGCGGTTTTGTTCATTTGCATAGCCCTGCAGATTCTTTATTTTAATTATTTTTTGACATTGGATTCGATAATTCTGATGCAAAGTCTTAATTAAGTCTTAAAATACTTGGATTGGTGATCAGTTGTTGTTCCTTTTTATCCTAAATTAAAAGCATGGTGTTAAATGTGGTGGTGGGGACCACCCCCGACTTCCTTAGTCTCACCCACTTAAATATATCTCCCATTTTTGATCAGCGCATTAACCATCATAAACGCAATCTGAGGAAAATGAGATTACAGTTATGCGTCAAGATGTCATTGGAATGCATTTCAAATCCCTCAGATTTTCTTTTCCGGCCCGTTTGTCTCATTTTCTTCTTATCTGCCCCGTCTCTGTGTTCATCCGTCAAGCCTACTGTCAAACTTGGACATTTATTTCCCCCAGCCCTTCTCTCTTTAGCCCTCTCTAACAAATACTGCATCACCTAGTAAAATGGAATGAGCTGCAGTAATCTTTTCATCCCTTGTTCTATTATTTACTTTGTGTTGTGCAAATTGTTTTAAGAATTAAATTCCCCAAGTTCATTTGCACACACACACTATTAGATGTTATTCAGATAAAAGTCTGCTAAAGTTTTATGGAAAAATGTTACTGAAAGAGGGTGACAAAATACCAGATAGTTAAAAAATAAAGAAAGTATGATCAGAAAATGACAAGAGACAGCAGCAACTTGTGTATTCTGCTTGAAGTCCATGCCTGTAGACTCCAGCGTCAGATTGATCTGGTGGTGGTGTTATGCTAAGGATGAACAGGATTATAGAAGTGTGCATGGCTGCTCCTTTCTAATATATGGACTCAAACATCCATTCCAGTCATCAGACTAACTTCATCATGAACTTGACCCTCAAGCAAACTCTGATGCAGATAGAGCTGCCAGCAGTGATGAGTGGTCAGAATATGTTGAAAAATTAATTTAATTACCATGTTGGATATCAAAGTTCATCTGCTCATAGTAGTTTCAGTACAAATTGCGGTGGGAGGGATGTAAAAACATTTTGAAATATATCTTGAAATTTGCTGAAAATGTATTATCATAAATATATTAATAAAATTGGCTTCATCCAGAGAATAAAGATTCAGTTTCAATTTTGGTTCAGCTTTACAACAAATGTCATCTCAAAGTACTTCACTTCAACTCTGCAAATTACTCCAGTTAATACAGAGCCAATTTCTAAAAGAATCGCTAGGTAAGGGAGCGATAGATTGCACCGAGACTTCAGTGCAATCCACTGTCGTGAGCAAGCACAAGGCGACTGTGGGACAAAACAAAAACAAAACCCTTTAAGAGGAATCTATGTGCATTCCAATACCAGGGTGTAGGATTTCCCAGCAGAACATTGCATTGTAGTTTGATGAGCAGTGTTACTCATCTAACCTGTCATACCCCTTTTCCACCAAACCGGTTCCAGGTTCTGGTTCTGGTTCTGGGCCAGTGCTGAATTTGGAACTGGGCTTTCTGTTCCCACTGACAAAGAACTGGCTCTGGACCAGAAAGGTAGTTCCAAGGTAACACCAACTCTTTGCTGGGCTAGAGGGAAGAACTGCTTACGTAAGCGGAGGAGGGGGGGTTGTTAAGACCAATGGCAATAGCAAGACTGCGAGACGGTGCCATTTTCAAAGAAAACCTGTTGATGATGACAAAGATATTGAATCTGCCGTTTTCTGATCCCAATGAAGCAACGTAAAGCCGGAAGCAGCAGCTGTACAATCGCAAGGTATTTCATAGTTGTTGTTGCTTCGGTCTTCGCAACAATGCAAACGCAGCGGCGTAACTGACGTTTGCAGCCACATAACTGAAGTTTACAGTGATGTAACGACGTGGCTCCCCTTAGCACCCGAGCTATGGAAAAGCAAACCGGTTCTGAGCTGGTTCGCGAGTTGAACGAGTTGTGCACCAGCACCAGCACTGGCCCGGAACCAGCCCTGGAACCGGTTTGTTGGAAAAGGGGGTATCAGGGGTTTGGATGTTCTGGGTGATGAGTTTATTGTATACTTTAAAACAGTGATTCTTAACCATAGGGCCGCGGCCCACACTTGGGCCGCGAGCGCCATCTAGTGGGCCGCCAAAAGAATTCAGTTTTGTACCAGTGGGCCGCGGGGGCCGCGGGACTGCATAGCAACTCCCAACCAAATGAGGAGAAGACACTCAGCTAGCTGTACGTGTAATAGTAAGAGAAATGGTGTGTATTTACAGAGAAAATCCTTCATTTTGCACAGAGTAAGTTTAGATCCGCCAGGATCAGGGATCGATTACTTCAGTCTGCGCCCAGAGCGAGCGAGCGCGGCGTGTTCATTTATCCCGACGCGTCCCCGCGGCCGGGGAGGCCGGTGCCGCTCGGGCGGCTCCGTCGTTACCGGTGAAAGATGGTAGATGTAGATGCGTGGGCTGTCGTGTGTGCTGGACTGGACTGTTCGGGCTTTCGAAAAAGCATCGGAAAGTAACTGCTGCAGCGCGACCAGAGAGCTGCGGTGCGGGCTGTGCCCGTCGCAGCTGATCAGGCTCCGATGAAACCCGACACACTGAGTCCTGACAATTTATTAATGTAAATAACTTAAAGTAAAATCAAACTAAGTTTTGTCCTCGCTGTATTTTTAAATATGCAACCCGGAATGGACAAATTCATCCTGTTCAGTCTTCCCACCGGGACAAAACCAGTGTCTCATACGTTCAGAGACCGTGGCGTTCAAAGTGCGAAAGTGAAACGCCACTGAAACAAAACAACAAGTTTTTCATCAAACATATTCACTCAAGTCTGAACTGAAGTCACAGAAAATAAACTGACCATCTTAAAACATCCTGCCCATTGTTGGGTCCAGATACAGCTGTGAAGCAGCTTTCTCCACAGTGAACATAATTAAAACTAAATATCGTTCCAGGCTCATCAATGAGCACCTTCACATGCATATGAGAACCTGACACCATCCAGCCCAGATTTAAAGTCCTTACAGGAGAAATTAGAGCTCAGTTCTCTCACTGAACGACAGTAAGTGGAGGCATAAGATTATAAGAGGGGAAGAAAGTAAAAACTGCAAAACTGTTAAATTGTTAAGATGTGTTTATATTAATTTAGTATAAAAATGGTTGAGACAATTAACAAAGAAAAGGGGAAATTCAAACTGCTGGTAGAGAAATAAAATAAGATAGCATTTGAAAAATAAAATAAAATCTACTTTAATTTTAAGAGAAAAAAATATGTTTAATTCAAGTTAAACATGTTAATTGGCAAATATGTACTTTTTTTAATATAACATTTAGATGCAGATGTTGATACAACTATGAGGCTACTTGAATATATACACACACACACACACACACACATATATATATATATATATATATATATATATATATATATATATATATATATATATAATGATGTTCTGGACCTTCGCTTGAGTAAATTTTCTCAAATATTTTATATATATATATATATATATATATATATATATATATATATATATATATATATATATATATACACAGTATATTATGATGTTCTGGACCTTCGCTTGAGTAAATTTTCTCAAATATTTAATGGGCCCCGGGCCACTCTGTACTGAAAAAATTGGGCCCCAAGGTCAGAAAGGTTAAGAACCCCTGCTTTAAAAGGTGCGTGGTTAAACCTTCCTACAAAGTTGATCCAGTGGAAGCACAAGACTTTTTAAGGGACAGACGAGAAATAAGTAAGCAGCATTAAGAACCTGTCTACCATCGTTGTGTTTTTTTTTGTTTGTTTGTTTTTAACCAAATGGTGCTGGAGACTGTCACAAATTCCAGAATATGGAAGAAAATAGAAAATCCTAATAGACCTCATAGATGGTTATTCTTCCCACATACACTGCATCGTACTTGATAGCTCTGCTTTCTATCCTGTGTTCCTACACCTCCAGAGAGGTTGTTTTCATGGAGATCTAAGTAATTAGATTGCCTTTTAATCCCACTGCCTCTGTGAATACAACTGCTATATTTGATTCTGTGTCCAATCAACACAATTTACCATGTCGAGCAAGTCTCTTAAAGATGATCGCAGGTCAATTTAACAGATTTCAAACATCTCAGTTGAATATTTCTGCCCTTTATCAAACGGAAAGCCTGCCAGACATTGACACGGTTTGTCAAATCTGAGCCTCTTTTTGTATTGAGTTTCTGTTTTTCTGCTCTCCCTCCACTGCTGTCGGAGTTCAGTTGAGGTCTGGGAATACAAATGTGGATTTTTGTTGTTTTTGCAATTCGCTGCCATTGAGTAGGCATAGTGAGCGTCTCTTAAGTCGAGCAAGATTCTTGATGCAACTTTGGTTGTGACTTGTAGAAAACACCTTAACAAGTGTGGTCTTTTGGACCTCCACATTAGCAAACTGCCACCAAATGCAGCCTCATCGAAGCCACTTACTTAACAGGTTGTCATTAGAGTTCCCAACTATCTTCAATCAGAAATTTTGGCTGTATTCTGACACATTCCTTAATTCCGCAGCATTAAGCTTAGTGTTTTAACACAGTGTCAAAGAGGAAAAACTTACGTAATGATCTTAAGAGAAAAGCTGCAGTTTATCAATCTGGGGAAGATTATAGGGCCATTTCCAAACAATATGAAGAGCTTAATTGTACACGAGAAGGATATTCTCAAGTAGAAAATATTTAAGAGTTAAGTTGGCAGTTTTCTTAGGAGTGGAATCTCAAAAACGTCCCTACAAGGTTTAAACCTTCAATTCCCAGAGAACATTTTCCCAAAATAAACAGAGAACGAAAACTTAGACCCTACAAGCCTCTATTGATGTGTTAAATATTTAAGAAGCCACAATTAGACAAATATTGCATAAGTATGGCTTGATTGAAGGATTTCTAGGAGAATACTAAAAAGAGAACAGGATAGGTGCCAGCCCAGCTCTGGTTTGCAAAACTATCTGCTCAAACATATGATTGATGCAACAGTGTTCCACATATCAGGACACACCTCAATCCAGCTGTCAAGCTTAGTAGTAAATGAGTGATGATTTGGACTTGCTTTGAAACCTGGACAGCTCGCAGACATTGAGTCGTCCTTGAGATCGCCTGTAATCAAATGGAATCAAATGTGACGCCATTTTTCTGACATCTGAAGCTCGGTTGAATTTGTTGTAATGCTCCAGCCAAAGTTCAGAACTTAGGTGAAGTGCACATAAATGCATGTCAGCAAACGTCAGTCAATAACATAGCAGTATATTATGTCTTTTATTGATTTTTAACACAAGGTTGTACTTATCTAAAAGACTTGTCGAAGAACAGATTTTATTTTTTTTTTAATTGTATCAAAGTTTAGTTGTAAAGTAAATATTGCGGTCAGTGCTGCAGGGTTTTAAATACGCCGGGTGTGAAGTAGTTGCTCACAAGACTTAACAGAGACATTCCTCTCTGGCCAATCAGTGGCCTGCAACCTGGTGTCGTTGCATTTTCAGCGCGACTCAGCTCGGTTAGAACCTCGGGCCAAGTAGGTTTCCAAAAAAAGGGGCTACTAACCGGTACTATAACGAAGTCAAAAACCCTTAAAACAGAGTGGAGTCAAGCCGAGTACTGTAAGTACTAGTGGAAATGACCTATTGGTCATATTATTATATGTCAGCGAAAACATTATCCCAACACACTAATGAGTGGTGTACTGTAGGTAGGGCTGGGCGATATATCGAGATTTTAATATATATCGATATATTTTCAAACACGATATGGTACGAGACAATATCGTTTATATCGATTTTTAAATTTTTTTTTAATGATTTTGATATAGCTTATTTTGTGACAAATTGACTTGAATGTTTTATTTGAGATTTGCACAAATGTTTTGTTATTTGCACAACTGTCAACCTCAGTGGAAAAGTCTGCCTGTTACTGTCTACATTGTATTAATTGCACAGTGTATTTTAATTTAATTGTTATGCAGGAAAGGGATATTTGTTTTATTTTATTCAAGAAGCATTTTTATTCTATATCTGCAGGCAGTTTATTTTTATTTCATTTGTTTTATACATTTTGATATTGTGCAGACCTCTGTTAATAAAGGAACCTGTGTGACATTTGGCACGAGGCTTTGTATTAAAACTGACTGTTTTTTTAAGGGTTTGCCTCAGAAAAAAATGAAGTTAACAGAGATGCTATGCTATAATGCTTTGGGGGAAACCCCAATTAAGGCACAGAAAAAATATCGAGATATCGAGTATCGCCATTTAGCTAGAAAATATCGAGATATGACTTTTGGTCCATATCGCCCAGCCCTAACTGTAGGTAAGGTACACTTATCATACAGGTGAAATCCAAGCACTGGACCCCTTTTCATCTATCAATCCTTAAATCCTATATCAAAGCCAGTGTATTGATTTAAACACACTGTATTTACCTCAAAAAATCTATCATAATTCAGCTAAACTCCACCCATTTAGCTGTCACTGAACTCATGTTAAGACATTTGGCTAGCTGTCTTCCCTGCAGCTATGCAGAGGACTTACAGTGAATTTGAAAAACCCTTAACAACACAATGTACCTCCCTCAGCTGAAACATCAGAGCAGACAGGACCGCTCTGTGGTCCTTGATTTTCAGGAGCCGACTGAGGTTTAACTCGAGGCTTATCAGTTATTGAGGGTGGTAGATAAAAAATTATTTATTTGGCTCTTCATAGGAGAAATTCAGACGGTGCGGTGCACCTGTGACTACTTAAAAGATTTTTTTATTGAGGGGCGCTTACCTTTGTCACCCTCCTGTTTCTTTTGACTACTCCTCGCCACATACTTGATTTCAGCACCAAACAGGCAAAATGTCAGGCTGCATAATCATATACGGTACATGCAGCACATACATATTGTGTCTTGTAATCCCTAACTGTGACCAAGGAGCTCTTTTATAGGATTTGGCACTTTCTGTCAGTCAGAAACAGTGAAGCTTATGAAAAGTATCACCAGGTGCAGTGCACTGTCACAGTTTAGGGCTCCTGGCTATGACTTTTGAACTGACTCCAAACATTCACATTTGAGCAGTAGCAACACCTTGTGTGTGCTTCACTAGATGGTACTCATACAGCAATTTGATCTGAAATGTGTCCACAATCCCTCGTTGGTCCATCATTTCTTTCTATCTGAACCTTCTTGGTCTCTAGATAATACTCCCATGCGTCCTAAGTCCACATTTATTGTTTTACATAAGATTTTACTGAGCACTATGGGATGGAGAAATGAGGAGTTTTCTTTTTCGCGACCCCCAACCAAACAAATTCCAACGGCTTACGTGATCCTAGTTGTTGTGAAAACATAAATAGAAATGAAAACCTCTCCAGATTCATACAGGCTTGTATCCAGTATGAGATTTTCGTGACAGTAAAAGTATTTCTTAAATTATACTTATAGCTGCTAAAATTCTGCACGTTGACATTTAAAACATTTCCAGCTTCATGGAGCCAGTTGCACAGCCACTTATCTTTTAAACTGTTTTTGAGTACTGCGGGACAAGGCCAGAAGATGCAGACCACTATTCATATTTCTGCCTTTTTTACACTGTATGGGAAATGAACATTAGATATCTGTGCTTTTTGTACAAATATGTAATATAATGTAATAACATAATGTAATAACATAAGTAGGGCTGGGCGATATATCGAGATTTTAATATATATCGATATATTTTCAAACGCGATATGGTACGAGACAATATCGTTTATCGATTTTAAAAAATATTTTTTTTTTTTTTTTTTTTTGATTTTGATATAGCTTATTTTGTGACAAATTGACTTGAATGTTTTATTTGAGATTTGCACAAATGTCAACCTCAGTGGAAAAGTCTGCCTGTTACTGTCTACATTGTATTATTTGTACAGTGTATTTGAATTTAATTGTTATGCAGGAAAGGGATATTTGTTTTATTTCATGCAAGAAGCATTTTTATTCTATATATGCAGGCAGTTTATTTTTATTTCATTTGTTTTATACATTTTGATATTGTGCAGATCTCTGTTAATAAAGCTACCTGTGTGACATTTGGCACGAGGCTTTGTATTAAAACTGATCGCCATTCAGCTAGAAAATATCGAGATATGACTTTTGGTCCATATCGCCCAGCCCTAAACATAAGCATTGCTTTATCCTTTGCTATCAGCCAGTGTCACCTGAGTGTCACCTGAAACACCATCTGTACAAGCTTGAATCAGAAATATTTGCTTCTAAAGCAAATGTTACTAATTTCAGCTCGATTTCAATTATACAGTCGTTCCCACACAAAAAAAAAAACGGGCAGTGAAGAACAGATGCTCAGATGTTCACACGCATTTATAAAAGCATTACTTTGTATCAGCTTTACTGATGACTATGGACCAGTGCCTGTACTTCCTGTCAGGTCATCCGAACTGAGACAGAGCACACGCGGTTTCAGTTGGCTTGGTAACAGCACACATTGGCCATATTTTCTGATGTTTGGACGGTAATTAATTTCACCTTTCATGGCCCTGTGCTCACTTCTACAGTATGTATGCCCTCCACACTTGAACTGTGTCCCCTTTTGCCTCTAAATCTAACTAACTCTACATCTGCTCAGCACCTGTCAGTGAAAGAAGTGGTGTGAAGGGGATAATTGGAGACTCAGACAAAGATGTATAGCTCAGAGAGAGGACATGGTGTGTAAATGTCACATGCCCCCTTGCGCTAATTAACAGCATTCGCATTAGTCTTGTATCCCGTGCCCCTTCCCCTCTGCTCTGCCATCCTTATTCTTCCTCTCCACTTTCTCTCAAGGAGAAAAGAT
Organism: Cololabis saira; assembly: GCF_033807715.1. Lineage (NCBI taxonomy): Eukaryota > Metazoa > Chordata > Actinopteri > Beloniformes > Belonidae > Cololabis > Cololabis saira. The sequence continues at coordinate 29,877,257 of NC_084605.1, read as the reverse complement.
CAGGCCACGGTGTCATTGAAGAGGAATGGCTACCTACCTGTAAATAATGCATGCGCTGTTCCGGCATGTGTCACAGTTGGCCGTGTCCTGTCCGGTTCGATAGGAAAGTCTGCAGGGAAGATAAGAGTCGTGAATGAGTAATTACAGGTCTTTCCATGCTGGAGCCCCACACCTTCCTTTCTTATTTGTCATCCCTCGTTAGTGAGGCCAGAGTAAAGGAGGGTGATGAGGAGTCATGCAACCCCCCAGAGTGACCTGGGCCTGGCAGCCAGGGAGCACATTGGTGACTAGTGGCTTTCTGTTCTTGTTTAAGGTCAGGTGAGACAAAGAACTGAAAATGATTTGTTTTTGGACCTCATTGAAAGGAAGTTTTGACCAAAGATTTTATTACAGGATTGTGATATTACCTTTTGAAAACAACGCTTTTTTTTATTTTTATTTTCTTTTATGAAAAAGACAAACTAATAAAAAACCTTCCATTAATTGATCCGGTGTGTGCAGGACAATGTCGTAAAAGATGTGTGTGAGTCATTACCGGAAAAAAATGTGGATAATAAACATCCTCTTAGCAGATTTTTGGATAACAGCCCACTGGCCTAATGCACTCATTCTCAGTTGTGATGTATCGATCTGATTCATACCCTTCATTAACCTGATATTGCATCTTAAATATCCAACATTAATCGGCCATTACTAGTTTTTTGACAGGTCACCAGCGATGGGCTAGTAACCTGACCCCCCCCGACCGTTAACAGGAATAATCACCTACAGATAATGGATGGGTGGGGCTTTAGCTGAGGGCATTTCTGGCACTGGAATAAATTGGATGGTTTTATTTTCTCACATTCTTCCTGCACACATATCATAAAATGTTCAAAAGTTATTGTAGGTCACTTTTTTTTTTTTTTATCTCAAAAGGTCAAGCCTCTTAATCCTGAGAACTTCCTGTACGGGTTTCTTTGTGGAGTAGAGTTTAAACTAGGATAACTAAATGTAACTTTCTCATCACTGTGGTTAAATCAACTATCGATGAATGACGATTCTTGAAGCACTGCTGTCCGAAGGTTCAGAGATCATGAGTGTCAGACTCATGATAATATACAAATTCTTTCCCGGTATATCTTCACAGAACAGTAATTAAGAATATAAGAATTAAATTAAGAATATATCTACATAGTATTTCGTCACAGTCTACAGATTATCATATCAGAAAGCAGATCAACACTTCATAAACTGGCTTCACATTTAAAAAAATAAAGAGCCAATCAGTTAATTATTTTAATTAGTTCATTCCAAACTGTTATATAACATATTTTTAATCCGCATCAGTTGACCTTTAGGTGTGCTTCACCAAATTGCTCACATTTGCTCACCGATGGCGCCCAAATAAGGAAAATGAAGTGTTTCAGCCAATTTTCCATCTATGCAGAGTCTATACATGCTTCATCCCGCGCAGGGTTTTGGCTGCTCTGCATCCTCAGACTCATACTTATGATCAATGTGGAATTACTGATTGATAAGCATGCGTTTCTTTGAACTGTGTGGGGAACCTCTCTGTTGTCACGCCAGTAACCTTCTTGCTGCCCATTACTCAATGCACTGTGTGCAACTTACGTTACCTGAAGCAATCTTTTTGTTGCTTAGCACATTCTGCAACTGCTGTAAAAGCAAGGCTTTTTTCCCCCCCTAAACCTTAGTCACTGTCACAAGTTGTAGACTCTCAAATGAAGACTGCAGTAAAGGGCACCAGATTCTTCTTATCGTCGAATTTAATGTCCTCTCACATTTAATTCTGTGCCGTAGCAGACGCCTTTTTCCAGCTCTCTCCCCGCTACTCTTGTCAGGCTGCCCATCGGGTGCGGCAGGAATAAAAATTAAACACCTATCATAAATTCTTTCTCTTTATCTACTGCGCTGCTTTCTGTGCCGTCTGCCTCTGACAGGTATTGCAGGTGCCGATAACAATATTGTTATTAAAAGCCGCTGAATATTCAGGTAATAGGCATCTGAGACAAGCGGAGTTGCTGCGATGCAGCAAAGTTACTCAAAGTTGCCAACTTGAATGAATCGCGTGCAAAACGTAATTAATTGGCATTCCACCGAAGACGGGTTCACGGTTAATTAACAGTGCGGAAGGCCAGATTCATTTTCCACCAAGTGAGTCGATCAATAAGGAGCAAGTAGGGTTGCATGGGCAGCTGGGCTGCAATTCTCATCTCGATTCTCTCTTTCATTTGCCCTTATGTTGTCTCGGCCTCCTTGTCCCTCCATCTCTCGTCACTCCCCACCGCTCTCAAATCGGCTTGATAAGAAAAATAAGAGAGCAAGCTCATTTCGGCAGCTTTCCCCAGGGAGAGCGAAGCCAAAAGTGCCATTAACACTATATTTATACACCCAGCCCCCTTTGTGCTACCAGGAGAACTCTCCCAAAGGTCATTGAGTGGGTGGTAGTACAGAGGCATAACAACAAGCACACATACGCCGCTAATAGACCGGCTAGCAACAAGTCCTGAAGAGTGTGATTAATTGGCTCTGGCCGATCAACGCAGTCTGATGATACAGCGTTTTCCCCAACCTTTATGTTGTTGAATGCAGTATAGAATTAGCTTTATTACTAAATTGAAGCCGTATTTATATTGCAGGCTCAATATATACATATGTGTATATTTTGCATAGATATAAGTTGGGCCAGTGTGCAGTAATGATCTCGTGAACTTTTTCAAACTGCTGCATCAACAGGAAAGATACAGCTTCAGCTGACTTGATGCCAAAAGAGAAATGGTCTTCGAGTCTGACTTTTCTGTACAAAGATTTCTAGAATGGGCATGAAGTTGCAAGGTATTAAGTAGAAACGACCATGGTGAAATGTTGGCACTCATTAAGTCCTCATCTATATTTTTAAATGAAGCCTAATAGGCAGGCAGCGCTGGTGGTCATTGCTGCTTTGTTTTCATTGTTGCATTTGAGGGCTTATAGAAATCCTCTAATGTTTGTCGTGTAAACGGCTCTCCTGCTTCACATCTCACCTTCTGAGCTGGCTGGGGAGAGGAAGAGAGTTGTGGCCAGTACTTTAAGAGCTTCTGTTTAAAGATTAAACATTGAATTCTTCTGGAGCTTAAGAGTTTCATGGACAGAACAGTCCAACTGCGCGTCATCACAATCTCTCTGTCCATGCAATGCTTGCACTTGGTGATAATAATGGTTTGGGGGATTCCGGTTTAGGTGCTACTCTTGTGAGGGATGTTACACCCATGTGCATCTTCATGCAATTGAACATTTTTATTTTGCATGGCCTAAAGGTTTGTTTCAGTGGTTTAATTTTTTTGTTTCTGAGTTTTGTTAGGCATTCTGAAATGCAGGATTAGATATGCAAAGCTAAAACTTTGTATCCTCGCTCAGAAATCAACCAAGGATCATTGTTTTTCTGTTTGAGAAAACTTGGAATTCATCTGCTTAAATTAAAACCTCCAGTTACTTCAGGGATCAGCATTTTCATTTCAAATCCAGTGTTTCACTGTTTTTCATCAGGCACATTCTTTCCCTTTGTTTTGCCATCACACCATGAAGACGGAGAAAAGATCAGAGGATCAATGCTGAAGTCAGTCTGTAATTGAAATGTAGCATGGTGTGTCAAAAGCATATTCTTCAAATCCTTTTGCAGAGTCCTAACTTCATCTTCTGCATTGCTTTCTCTGCACACCTTATTTTTTAAGTAGAAATTTGCTTTTCTATACCCTAAACATTGGATATAAGTTTCTGGGTGAAAAAGAGGTGCATAGTTTGGGTTTTAAATGTTCTACCAGGAAAATCTAACAGCACATAATGTGGGCAGTTGTGTATCCAGTGTAATATCACTTATTCACCTACAGATTATGGACATACCTGCTTGTTTGCTCCGTGGGCTTCATGTGAGAGGAGCAGAACCTCATGTAGGGGGAATAATCCACAACTGGGATTTTGTATAAAGGGCTGAGTATACTTCTGCGTCACACACACGCAGAGCACACGGCGCACCCGTGGTGCCGTCACGAATCGTTCAGAGTTCTCCGTCTCTCCGTTTGGTCGCGGTGCAGTACCCCCCGCGGCCACTAGTTAGCGATCTTTTTCTGAATGGTTTATCCGACTTTTTCCGGTCACAGTAAATCAAAGAAATAAGGACAACTATTGTGCAAAAAACAAAAACAAAAAAAATCACATATAAACGAAGAAAAAAGCCCTGGAAGTTCACTACTGATTCAAACCGGAAACCGGAAATGCTTCGCTTTCAAACGAACCAATCACAGCCCTCTCGGTCTGCGTGTGGACGGCGTCTCCTCTACGCGTAGTTACAATTTTCGGGAGGTGCACGTCACTGACGGCGCATGTGACGGCGTGTCCTCTGCGTGTCCAAAAACCACACGCCGTAGACACGGCGTCGTTTTGACGCAGAAGTATAATTCAGCCTTAAGAAGAAGACATTTGCTCGGCTGTGAGTTGATTTTAAGGGGCTTAGGCTGCCAGGAACTTGTAATTAATATATGGAAACATAATTTTTGTTTCTTTTATATCCGAACGGATGGTGCCATTAAACACTAGTTAATAATTTTCATTATTAAATCCCCCCCCCCCCCTTTCCCACCTGTCACTCTAAACTTATCTGATAAGCCAGATGCGCTTCACAACACATTGAATATGGATCCCTATGCTGCACACATGTCTCCTTACTTTTATAAGTTTGGTTAAAAGATGATTAAATTTGCTTTTTTGCAAGCCTGGAGGAAGATAATTGGCTTTTTAGATGGTGCAAACTCAGATTGCTGTAAGATGTACTGCTCGCTGAAGCCCAGTTGAGTCGGCGTTTATTCCTCACCACCAGTCATGCTGATACCAACAGTTGTTTTCTTATTTCTGGTGTTGTGTGGTTTTCCATTCCCGGTTTGATGGGTCTGGGTAATTTGGACCTATATATGTAGAATATGTGGGGTTTCTTACCTCGACCCAACGAGGGTCAAAACAGATGGGGATCTGATTGCCGAGCCACAGCAATTCACTCAACAAATTGGCCATTTGGTTTGTATTGTCCCTTTTGATAGACAATCCTCTATTTCAGCAGGCCTGATGCTATCTGTGGCCTCTCTGGCTCATAATCAGCATCCATTGGACAGTAAATGCTTTTTCAAAGGCCATGGCTTTAAAGAGATACTAGATAAATATTACTGTGCACCCGGGCCACTCGTTACTCGTGGCAAGTCCTTTTTCCAATAAACACACTTGAAAATGTCTTTTCATACTTTAAAAGCATCCTCACAAAGATGATCCTGCTGTTGGAATCGTAATAATAATGCAGGTCACACATGCATTAGACTTCTTAATCCTCAAGGAACTGTGTACCTGATCTAACTGTATTATATTAGCAGTGACCCAACATGGTTGTATCAGTTGAGTTCAGCGATAATATGACCATTCTGCTCTTCACCAGCTCTGGCTTATGATTCAAAGTGACACCCTTGTTAGAGATGATTATACACACAGTCCTCCACGCACATGGGCCAAACAAGGATATATATATATATATATATATGTCTTCAAATAAGCTCTGCAGCATTTCTGAGAGGAAATCATAAGAAGTGCCGTTGCATCGTAAAAGCACTGCAGGGGTGCATCCAGGTACAGTGCTGCAATGCACTCTCATCTTTCCCTTTCTTTGTTTTAGTTCACAGAGAAGCTGCTGTAACTGTTCATGTAAAGCTGTTATCTTCTGTGTGTCTGATGTTAACCCTCTGAGCTCCTCTCCTTTTTTTTTTCTCTTTTCATTTACATGTTATTGGCATTTAATTACGCATAAACATTGGTTAACCACCTGCTTAAAATATCAATGAACTAATTCATGGATTTAGTGGATTAGGTTACAACCTAGATATGGTCAGTGCAGCATAAGGCTCAGTTCAGGATTGATGCTGACTCATCTTGGAGTGACATTATTCTTTCATTTTAATCACATTTATTAACTCACAGAAACACATTACATTTAAAAAGGAAAATATGTGCAAAAGAAAGCATTGGTAGGAGATGTATACTTTGCATCGGCATATTACTTGAGATTGAGTCTGTGACTAAGCAGAAAAACCCAAAAAGCAGCTTATTGATGAGGTGCGGGTTCGACTGAGGTCTCTTACCCTTCTCTGTGGGCCTCTCCCTTCTCCAGTTCCTGGATGACACCAAGCAGCACCTTGATGGTCTCCTGGCTGGAGCTGATGAGATTCTCCATGGCCTGGAGCTGTGCTTTCACGTCCCCATCCGGATTTATAGGCACTATTTGCTTACAGGATTCCAGCGTTTGGTCAGATGGCGCCCTATCTGTCTCACCACCTATGCAGGGTGACAGAGGTTCCTCCATGCCCCGTATGGGCCGGGCAGATAACTGTCCTGTGTGGCACTGTGCCTGCGTTGTACAGCTGGCCCGCGGTAGAGTCTCACTCAGCAGCCCGTTGAGCTGCAAGCCTTTCTTCCGCTTGCTCCGCACGGATGGACTATCCAGGCACTCCACCTCCGTAAGAGAGTTCCAGGCAATGGGGCCCGTAACCTTCGAGGCCCTTTCCGGCAAGGTTCGGGACGATCCCTCCTCCAGGTTGAGCAACTGCCTCTTAACCAAATGGTCTGTGTTGGCGTCCCTGTGTTGTAATCCAGTGTCAGCTTTGGCAGGGATGCTGCAGAGCTGGTACTCTGCTTGTGCTCCGGCTCCGCTTCTTCCCGGTGTGTCTGCAAGGCAGTCTGTGTCTGCAGTACAAGTAAGCAGCAGAGCATCAGAGCACAGGCCATCAGGTGCAGTGTGCTGCTCTACTGTAGTAATGCACTCATTAGTATGGAGCAGAGCCCTGGTCCTCAGAACTCCTCTCCCCCCACAGGCTCCCTCCTCCCCCTCGTCTAAACCCCGCTCGGCCGCTTTGGGCTGTTTCACCTCCACGACAAAACCGTTATTCTGACCTTTGTAGGTTTCCACAGCCGCCATGTGTTTAATCGTGTGGCCTTTTTTGCGCTCAAAGGGAAAGGTCTGATACCGTTTCTTCAGGTCGGGGGACGTCTGGACGCCCGTGCTCCTCGTGACGTTGGGAATGGACCTGCGGGCGGGAACGGTCATGTATTTGCGGTACGCCACTTTGTACGACATGGGCTTCCCGCCTTTCCCTGCCGCCTGCAACTCCGCTTCCCTCTGCTCGTTCTGCGCCTCGCAGATGTCCTTGAAGCGCACTTGAAGAGCCTTGTTTCTCTTCCTCACCTGTCGATTGGCTTCCAGGGAATACTTCACCTCCAGCGCGAGCGAGGTGGAGGGCAAGGGCGCTGCCTCCGAGTCAGACTCTGAGTTGGTGAGCATGCATTTGCCACCCTCCTTGCTCACCATGATTCCTGAGAGGCACAGAGAAAAATTGCAGTTTTTAATTGTGAGTAACGACTCGTGTAGAGAGACTTTAATGCTCGTCACATCTTGCAGAGAACACAAAGACATGTATAAGCTTACAGACAAAGAAGGAAAGTGTTTTAATATCAGAGGAAAAAGATTAAAGGGTGTTTTTAGTAATGCTGGAAGAACACGCACAACATCATAAGGGGACAAAATGAAAATATCAGCTTTATCAGATCTACATTAGGAGCATTCAACACTCAGTTTATAGCATTTAAGTCAGTATTCATGTGCATACGCAGTATTATAATCCCTCTAAACAAACTCTGTAATTCATATTACGCTGCCAGAACGCTTCATGTCTATATCTCTTCGCCAGTTTTTCAGTCCAGCTCATGTTCTGCAACAGTGTTACACTCATGGTGTCAGCTTGCCTCGAGAATAATGCTAGCAGATTACCATAATGCATTTAATCTTTGTGAAACCCATAGCTCCAGTTTCAGCATAATTTTCACTCTTTTACTGTTGTCAGTTTAAGCCTCTCTCACTGCCAGTTCCTCCTCCTCACCCTTCTTTCAGTTGATTAGTGTCTGTCTTTCTGTTTGTATGGGAGCAGATGTTTGCAAATGTTTGCAGATGTTATCAATCACTGCACGTAAGATCATACAGTATCATTTGAATCATGCTCTCGCATGCTCAAACACCACACAGATGTTATTCGCATGTCTGTTAACTCCATTCCAGCTTTCGGGAGGCGGTGTAGTTGCATTCGGTGTCCTGGTATTTCACCACAGTTTGCTTTTTTCGACAGAGCCGCAAGAATCGGCCCTCTCCACTGGACTGAGAGCAAATTGCTTACCAGTGCACAGACAAGGAAGGTATCTTAAATGTAGAACTACGGTTAATAGTCATGTCCTTTTTTAAATTTTTTTTTGGTTAGGGTTGCTCTCACTTACATATACTCAGCAAAAGTTATATTAAACATCCTTTATAACGCTGCTGATTGGGGGCAGGATTCGACAAAAGGGCAGGGCTTTTGTAGAGTCATTTGGCACGAGACTGAATGGCAATTTACCCTCTCCCACTGGAGACAAAAGCCAGATTTTAGTGGGTGTTAGTGACGTTTTTTTGTTGTTTTTTGTCCGGTTCAAATGGCTTCATTTAACAACAGCAATATAGTCTTGACCATTCTGAAGATGGTGATATCACACTCCCCAAATCTGTGAGAATAGTGGGTTTTCTTTATCTGTTTAGTAGATCAATAGAAAGAAAATGTGGGTGATGAGAGCAAAGCCACTTCTGCCAGAGAACTGTAACTCCCAAAAACAATTTCCCAAAGAAAACCAAGCAAGCAAAGATGATGGACAATCTTACATGAGCACCAACAATACAGCAGTGGCATGGTGACTCTGCAGTGCCTCTGAAATACTGAGGAATTCTCTGTCCGCCTGCTGATTTACAGTAACGCAAACACACCACATGTTCATACAGACGCTGAATCTGTTTAGAGCACTATCCCTCTCATCTGCCCTCTGTCAACACTGAACAACGTACAATTTCAACCATGTCTGTCTGCTTATATGAAAGATATCTATGAGTATATTGGCCATTTTTTAACAGTTTTGACCAACTTATGTCTGACTTCATATCAGAATCAGAATTGTTTTTTTTTGGGGCCGCTCGGTGGCTCAGTGGGTTAAGCAGCGGCTCATATACTGAGGCTACAGTCCTCCTGCAGCGGTCGCAGGTTCCAATCCCGGCCTGCGCACCTTTGCTGCGTGTCTCCCCCGTTCTCTCTCTACCCCTTTCCAGTCTGCATCTTCAATAAAGGGCCACTAGAGCCCAAAAAAATCTTTAAAAAAAAAAAAAAAAAGAATAGTTTTTTTGGCATGCACGATTGAAATATAGTAAAATAAAATAAATATACTCGGTGTAAGTTCAGGAAAATCTGTATACAATATTTATTTGTGCAAAAAAGTAGCAGCTGCATGAAGTGACTGTGCTGCGTCTGTCATTTAATCATTGTTAAATGAGTCTGATGGCTGAGGGGAGGAAGCTGTTCTTGTGGCGGGAGGTTCTGGTCCAGATGGACCGTAGCCTCCTGCCTGAGGGGAGGGGGTTGAACAGACTGAGTCTGGGGTCAGCCACAATCGGACCTGCACGGCCTAGAGTCCTGGAGGTGTACAGGTCCTGTAAAGATGGGAGGTTGCAGCCGATCACCTTCTCAGCAATGCGTACAATGCCTTTCAGTCTGTGTCTGTCCCTGGTGGTGGCCCCAGTGCACCACACGGTGGTGGAGGAGGTGAGGATGGACTCGATGATGGCTGTGTAGAACTGCACCATCACCTCAGTCAGCAGTTTTAGTTTCCTCGGCTGCTGCAGGAACAACATCCTCTGCTGGGCCTTGTTGGTGAGGGAGCCGACGGTCGGCTTGAGGTCCTGGGGGATGGTGGTGCCCATGAAGCGGAATGAGTCCACGATGGAGATGAGAGTCCATCAGGGCAAGGGAGAATGGCGGGGCTGTGACTTTCCATAAGTCTTCCGGGCGTTGAGCTCCAGGTTGTTGCAGCTGCACCAGGACACCAGCCGATCCACCTCCCTCCGTCTGAGAAGAGCCCAATGAGGGTGGTGTCGTCTGCAAACTTCATCAGTTTCACAGACTGATTGCTGGAGGTGCAAACGTTGGTGCACATGGAGAAGAGCAGAGGTAAAAGTAGACAGCACTGAGGGCTGATGGTCCATTCTTCCCCTGGACGCCGTACTGCCTTCAGTCCGTCAGTTATCCACCAGCAGATAGAGTCAGGCTTGTTGAGTTCAGAGAGGTTGTCCTGGAGCAGAGCTTGGCAGGGATGTGTTGAACGCAGAGCTGAAGTCCACAAATGATATCCAATGTGGGGTGGTTTGGTGGAAGTGGAGTGAGTCGTGGTGTCTGGGGAGATAGAGAGGTCTAAAGAGGTCTCAGGGCTGCCAGATGGGCCATCAGACCCAAGTCTTTGAGGCTGTTGGTCAGTCGCAGGTTGTCAGAGGCGTGGGGGCTGTAGACCTGTAGTTGGTGAGCTGCTTAAGGCCCCTCCACACAGAGGCAGAGTCATTGGCAGAAAACTGCTGCTGTAGCATTTTTCACCTCCCTGCTAAAGCTGTATTTTGCCTCCTTGCAACCGTGTCTGTCCCCAGTCCTGAATGCTTCCTCTTTCTGAGCTGCCTGGATTTACCGGTGAACCAGGGCTTGTCATTGTTATAACTCAACCCGGTGAGATGCCGTGGATGAAGTCACAGCAGCAACTCACCCAGATTGTCTGTTGCAGCCCTGAAAACCCCCCAGTCTGTGGAATCCAAGCATAGCTGGTCCACTTCTTTGATGTCCTTACGACAGGTTTTAGCAAGCGTCAGCCTCTGTTAGCGGGGATCAAGTGAACCATTAGGTGGTCTGAAAGTCTGAGAGCCACACGGGCCAGTGCACGTTGGGCTCCGTTCACCGTAGTGTAACAGTGATCTAAAAGTGTTCTCAGCTCTGGTTGGGCATTTAATAAACTGTGTGTATTTGGGTAGCTCCTGGCTCGGATTCCCCTGATTAAAGTCCCAGAGGGGTATAATGAAGGAGTCTGAGAAAGTCCACTCCATATGCAGAATCAGATCTGTGCGCTGAGCCTTGTGCACGTTCGCGTCCAGCGGGATGTAAACAACAGAATGAAGTAAACTCACACAGGGAGTAAAATGGCTCACAGTTAATGAAGAGATACTGTATTCCAGAGCAGGATATCAGTCACATCGCTGCGCCCGCCGCTGTCGATGTAGAAACAGACAGCTCCACCTTTGGTCTTGCCGTAGAGCTCCGAGAAGCTGAAATCCCTCCGGGTGTAGCGCGCAGTCCGCGATCTGTTGACAAAGCCACGTCTCCGTGAAGCATAAAGCACAAGAGGAAGAGGAGTCCCCCTTTCTTCTCATCAGCAACGCCAGCTTGTCCATTTTTTTGCTGAGTGAGCAAACGTTAGAGAGGGAAATCCCAGGCAAAGGCTTGCATAGTCCACGTCTGTGAGGCCCCGGCTCGCTTTCCTCTACTGTAGCGTCTCACTATTTAAGCCAAAAGATGTACCAAGCCTGCAGCAGACACTAGAAAAAACTGGTGATAAATCCGTGGGAGTAATAGATCTAATGTTTAGGAGCTCCTCACAGGCTTGAGAGCATGCTGACACACCATTTACACACAAAAACAAACAAAACGGAGTGCACCAAAACACCAAGGCATCCATCCGTGGTGCCATCTTGTTTGTTTCTTTTTATTTAGCTGTCTCACATAGCATCTCTGGCTCCTTTACAGGACCTGTCTTTTGACTATCTGGCTTGATAAGACTTCTCAGCGTTTGTAAAGCATTATTATCTGTAAATATTGCAATTTAATGTCATGGCATGATTATTGTGTCATTTTTCAGGAAGAAATAAAGAAAATGGCATTTTTCCCCTCCTCTTTTGTGCAAGGACTCAAAAGTTAGAGAGATTTTCTTCCCCAGACTAGGTCCAAGAAATCCAGTCAGTTTTTGCCGTCAATCACATCTGTGTGTTTTTGTTTATTGTGTGCATAATACCTAGCTTTAATTCCTGCCTTTACTAGAAGCCAACTACAGTATGTCACAGACATCTATAGATGTTGTCACGTTTGAACAACATAGACTTAAAAGGCTACCGAAGACAGATGAAGCCACTAGTTTCACAGACTGACAGTCCTCCCCCGAAACTTGTCAAACATCCGCCGGTAGAGTCGTCAGAAACTGCGCGAGCAGCACAGCATGCCCATCCAGACAGGTTAGAGATGGCATCTCTCTGCTGTGCAAGCAGATGTGTGTTTGATTCTCCACAGACAGGTAATTATTCTGACGCGGGCAAGTGACCAGAAAGTACGGTGATGCAACTTTCCATGCATGATGATGTAAAGCACAGGGCACATTAGAGAGCCTGCAAAATACTTCACTGTCAAGATACTCTGGTTCATGGCATAAAGGAAGTATAGGCAAAGCTTTTGCAGTACCAGAATGACAGTATGTGTATATATAATATATATAATATATTCTCACTACTAGCATTTTCGAGACGCGTCGTTTGGGGAAAAAGATAGATCCTACAACCACCATGTCTCAGTCAGTAAATTATGTTTTTGATCCATCGATGAGATACAGTATATATTTCCATGTATTTCCATAAGTTGATGACATAGTGATGAAAAGTCGGTTTCTGGGCTCACCATCTCCGTATGTTATGTAACATCATTATTAATGCTGCTTGGCAGTAGTTTGTGAACTCTGCAAGCTTCATCATCATCCTCACCTTAAAGTCGGTACAAAAAACAAAGTTTGTTTTTATTTGTTTTATCGCTCAGCCAAATTGTCTCATCGTTTCAGTTTTGAATCACTGTTCGGAGCCTCAGCGTCTTTCTGCGTCTTTCAAAACCCCTGGAAAAGTTACAACATTGTGTTCAACCGATTCTGTACCACCAGTTGTTGTGGATAGGTTTGAAAGGATAAGCTGCAGCCTTCCATGTTCCTCCTCCTGAACAACTTTTGTTTTATCAGTTTACAAAACATTTTCTCAGAAGCACAGCTATGGGGAAAATGTTTTACTTATAACTTTATACATTTATGTGTTGTCAGTTTAAGCAGTTTTAAGTTCTGTTAACATGGCTTTGATCAAAGTCAGATTTTTTCGGCAATGATATTTACATATTTTTCTTTTTTTTTCCATTGTATTTCAATCGTTTTTCACCCTGGTTTTAATATTGTCTTATCTCTGTGTCTACATCACGAATAGTGTTGCTCATGTTAATCTGTAACAGGTGTCAGCATTACTGCCATTGTATAATGAGTATAAAATGACAGAATGGCTGATTGCCTTGTTATTTGCTTAATTAGGCTGTGTAAGTAGAGAGTTACAAGAACATAAAGTTGAAGACCTGGCTGTTGGACTCGGAAAGCTTTCAGCTGAGGAAAGTTTTCTTCTCCCTGCTTCATCATGTCACATTCATGCCTACACTCATTGATCGGCGTGACGATGCTTTCCCGATCCGTCGCTCGCTGTGTTCTCCGCATGTTTGGACTGACGGTGACATTTTGAACAGGAGATATATTTAACAAGCACCCCCCTCTTCTCCAAATGGAGTCACTGATTACTGCTTTTAAAATAAGCTGGGCCTAGGGATGGGCGGTATGGACTAAAAAATGTATCACGATAATTTCTGGCATTTATCCCGATAACGATAAAAATGACGATTAAAAAATACCAATTCAACTCCATCTTTTTAACTATAAATCTATTTCGCTCTCAGATCCGCCATGTTTGTTACACAAAAACGTCATCAACGGGAATTTATCTTCCTATCTTCCTTTCTTTCTTTCTTTCTTTCTTTCTGGCTCCTTTCTTTCTTTCTGGCTCCTTTCTTTCTTTCTTTCTTTCTTTCTTTCTTTCTTTCTTTCTTTCTTTCTTTCTTTCTTTCTTTCTTTCTTTCTTTCTTTCTTTCTTTCTTTCTTTCTTTCTTTCTTTCTTTCTTTCTTTCTTCTTTTTTCCTTCCTTCTTCCCTTCCTCTTTTCTCCCTTCCTTCCTTCCTTCCTTCCTTCCTTCCTTCCTTCCTTCCTTCCTTCCTTCCTTCCTTCCTTCCTTCCTTCCTTCACGTACGTTGTGCATGGATTTAACGCAGAACCATAAATCAGCTTTACACAAAAACGTCACCAACGGGAATTTATCCTTTTTACTTTTGTTTTCCTTTTTCCTAGATACAAGTCTGCAGTGCATATACACTTACATGGTATTGTATCATACCCGCGCTTTAATTTGATCCTTTTTGACGGAACAGCACCGTGGGCTAAAATGATGTGTCCCTGGCTCGGCGTATCTGGTTTATTACTGGCTTCAGAACCGGATGACCGCTGCAGCACTCGATCTTACCTCTGGCTGGAAGACCCCCCCATGGCCTCTTCCATAAACAGCATGATTCAGCACGCGAGCTGGGATAACTGACCCCATTATGCGGTGGTCCTGGTTCTCTTTATTAAACGTGAGGGCGTGTTAGTCAAGTGCACTGACCCAGTATTTTCTGCTCAGACCAACAACAGGCCTCGTGGTCGTCACATGCACGGGGCAAAACGCATCAACACTGTCACATCTGACCTTGTTTTGGTAGCACGGCTCACGTGGGATTGTGGAGCTACGGGTCATTGTTGGGGTTATTTTTATCACACGAGGGTCTTTCCTGGGAGAGCAGATTGGGCTCTGCTGATTTAAATATTTTCAGCCGTTCAGATCATATCCCATCGTGCTGTTTAAAACTTGTGCATGTCTCTTCTGTGAATGACAGTCTCCTAATTTGCCAGCTGGATGTATTAATCACCACAAATGTGGCTATTCATGTCAATTAGTGATAATAAATTTATCATTGTCTTGTCGAAGAATTTATCATGATATTAATTTTTCTTGGGGCCCCGGGCGGCTCAGTTGGTTGAGCGGGTGCACCATATGCAGAGGCTATCGCCCTCGTGCAGGCACCGCAGGTTCGAATCCCAGCCTGTCACTCTATGCTGCATGTTAGTTAGTTAGTTAGTTAGTTAGTTAGTTAGTTAGTTAGTTAATATTTATGTCTCCCGCTCTCTCTGCCCATTTCCTGTCTAGCCACTTTCAAAATAAAAAAAACTTAAAGGAGCTTGAGGCTCCTTTTAAGAAATGAGACTCTATAGCGCCACCCTTCACCACGACGGCCGTCAGGGGTACTGCAACGAACAGTGAAGCCAGCACGGGAGAACAGGGAGAACGCACATGCAGCGTCATGTGACGTCACATCCGCAGGACAGCGCGGGAAATTCGGGACCGAATTGCAGCACATTTTGCAGCACACAGCCTGTTCAAGGCAAAGGAGAGATACACTAGACTAGAGGAATCATTCTTTTTGGTTTGGAACGCTTCATCTGACATATTACTAGAAAACTTAAAATGTATACGGATTTTTTTCATAAATCTTGCCACAATCCGGCCTCAAGCTCCTTTAAATAATAAAAAAGTTAGTTATTTTGTTCTGGGTATAAAATAATACAAGCCAAGTACCGGTAGTACAAAATACTCTTGTGTCCACGTAGACTCCATATAGGTGCGGAGGTTCAGTTGCTTTTCTGGTGCTGTCTGAGTTTATTGTTGTTTGACCTTTTGCGTGGTCACTTTATTTCCTGAGTTTGTTAATCACCTCAGCAGGATGTCACCTGTAGCTTTGAGAGCTGCTTTAATGGTTAATCGCAGTTGTCATAAGATAGACTGGGACGGTCTTGTCGAGTGACTGAAAACCGCAATAGCGAGACAACTCTTTTTAAAAGAAAGCAAATATTACTTGAAGTTAAATTGAAACTGATATTTTAGGTTGGAGGGAAAAAAAATCCAACTCCTCTTGTGCTGCTTAAACAGTCGACGGATGCAGCACATCTTTTGTCAGTTAATGCTGTGGCATAACACTGGTTATCGCAGGCTTTTAGGGGATCATGTCTAGCAATTCCTGATCTGCTTTCATAAACTGCTGCTCACTAGACAAAGACTGCAGAAGCTATTGACAAGTAAGTGCATTCTCATCCTCACCCAGTCACAAACAAGCACGTATGGCGTTCCACTCCAGAACTGAACTCAGACAATCGATATCATTCAGCTTGCTCCCACAAAATAACGACACGTCTAATTATCACTGGCTGTCATGATAGTGAGACGCTGTCTTCCAGTAGTATATGATGTAATGTCCTCCCATCCTGTTGTAGTAGCTTAAGGTTTTGTCCCAGGTGAGGTACTGGTAAGTGATGGATGTGGATGGACAGTTACATATCCAGGACTTGACCACGCGTGGTTAACAAATACTGCGCCCCTCCTCTATTTTTGGCAATCTCCCTGCAGTCTCCTGTCTGCATCGTCTCGAATCCATGTAGAGAAGTGTTAAAGTTTGGAAATGTGCTTCTGTACCCATGTCTGTGTTTATTTGCCAGTGACCTTTCATTCCTCCTCTGACAATTCAAAAAAACATTAGTTTAATTTTTCTTCCTCCTTTCTCTCCATTTAACTCCTGCTCTAGTCTCACCACTTGTCCTTTCTGGCTCCTTTGGGATCGTGATCTTGTTTGGGGCAACACTTGGACTTTTGCAAGCTCACTCTGCGGCTCTCGCATGTAAACAGCTTTCCCGTTGTCATGGCTACTTATCATAACGGATGTGAAATAATTTAGAGCAAAAGTTCCCTAAGCAACACAGCATCCAAACCAACACGTAGAGAAATGAACTATGTTTTAATGCAGTTCCCTGCAATCAAGATGCCCAGGACCCAATGGCCTGAAGGATTTGGGTCATTCCTTGTTTCAACAGACCTTGATGGTTATCCATTAATGTGGAGCAGGAAACCTTTCAAACATGTAGAGTGGTGGGTTTTGAGGACCTGGATTGAAGAATGCTGTTTTAACGAATGAAAAGAATGGAAAAACAATATTGTTAAATCTTTTATTCTTCTATTTTATTTTATTCATGGAATTTTATTTATTGTGGGACAAAATGGAGAAGCGTTCCAAATTTTATTTTATGTCTGACATGCAATCACAATAAAGTCTTTCTTTATCTTTAAATCTCGTATGTTTATATTTTGAGATGAGTAAAATAATTAACACCTATAATTTGGTCGTCAAGGGGCATACACCGAGTTCCTTTTCAGTTTGATTTTATTTGTTGAAATAATTGAGCGTTTGTCATTGTTTTACTTTAATTGCTTGGTATTCTCCTTGAATATACTGCTTAGAGAGTAAAATCTGAATGAGCCTGAAAATGATCTGGTTGATCAGTCTGGATCCAGTGCCATCACAGTATCATTTATTGGCCAACTTTTGTCTTTAAAAAAAAATAATAAAAGGGTAAACTTAACATCTATACATATATTCATGTTGTTTCGCATTTTTTACTGCTTTTATTGAGAACCGCTGCATCCAGTGCAGCTTACTCTCTCCGGGCTTCCCAGACCTTGAAACATGTGTTTTTCATGTCATTAGTAATTTTATCCCCTCAGCCAGTGTGTAGAGCACTAGAAATTACTGCTGTGAAAGAACATGCTTTACTGTTAGTCAGTTTGCTGCTGTATTTATGGGCCGGTACTTATCCTTGGACTTCAGCCTGCAGACATAAGAGCCTTATTATTTTCCTACTCACTTTGTCCCTGCTGAATTGAGCTTGTTTTTTCTTTGTCATGTCTCTCAGCTTTTGTGTGATGCGCTCATGCCCAGGTGGGTTCATGGGAACTTGAGAGTTCTGTAGTATCCTGTCCATATATCACTAAACATATAAGCTACATGTAGATGGAGGGCAGATTTAAAGAAGGGATCTATGCTGCAGAGGCTGCCTGCTCTAATCAGAATGCATCAGATCACTCCTCCTTTTCTTACTCTTCATCTTTCTACGCAACATCACATCTCTCCTGTCTTTTTACTCCTTTTTCTTGTTCTCACCTTGTCATTGTCATTCTCCTTTGTTGCATTTTCAGTGTTTGCCCGTCTGTTCTCTCATTACCGCCGAGACTCACGGAGGTTTCAAAGCTGATAGGTGACTAGAGAACTCTCCTGCTGCTCTCACATAGACGAGAAGACACATAGACAAACCACACAGTGGGATGGAAAAGACGAGGAAGAGACTAGAATAAACAGGTGCAGGAAGAGAGATGTCGAGCTCTCGCTGTGCTGGAGTGGGGCAGAATCGAACGCAAGTAAAATAGACGGAGACAAAGTTGAAAATGAAAGATGAAGCCATGGAGAGAGATTTATGAGTTAGAATCGTCAAAGACTTGGAGCGAAGGACACCAAAAGGCTTCTTGTCAAATTGGTAAAATGTATCATTTTTGTCAGCTCAGCTAAATCTGATGAAATCGAATGAATAAGAATCGATTTACTTTGAAGGCCACAGAGGTCATAATGTGCTTTTTGAAGATGCCCCGCGTGTTATATTGGTACAAAGCTTTGTGTGCATGAAAGAAGCGTGCAAAGTGACTAAGCCCACATTCCAGACATTTCCGCCTAAAGAAAAGCTTCACACCTGAACTAAAAAAAGGTAACTCTTTCTCAACAGCATCACCTTGGAACCCAGATTTTTCCTAATTTAATACAGCCTAATCTTAAGAATGAGCGTGCATGCACACCGACAGTCTGGACCGAATTAACTTCAGATAGTTGAGGAGAAAAACTTTTATTTAATTGTTTTAATTATTCCAATGGTTTTCGTAGACCAGTAAATGAAATGATGAAACTTTATGGACTTGTTGTGAAAAGCGCCTGCAGGATGTAATCAGATAACGACTCATTCGTGATGCTGCAGGTATTTGAGGATTGAACAGGGAGGTCTCAATTAATGCTCCCAGTTCGTATCAGATCTGTTAGATTTAAAACCTAACCTGCTGAGATCAATAATTCGTGCTAAGAAATAGTTGACAATTTTATTTTTTTTTAAGAACTTCTCGCCATAAACTGTTGACCCCCAGAAATCTGACAACAATTTGAAAAAATCATCAATAGATGAAACATATTCTCCACTTCAAACATCTCAAATCTACTTATTCTGGGTTAATTTGGGGATTTTCTCCCAGAATATCTTTATATCAGACAAAACAGGTAATTAGATGTTATATCTAAAGATTGATTAGTTGCAGATTGCAGCCTTTAAAGCAAGTCATCTTGTTTACTAAGACCAAAATAGATGGGTGATACATAACTTCTGCCTTTGGCTCATTGGAGCCTCAGTTAACTGGGCCCTCCCTGCGAAGAGGTAGGACACACACACACACACACACACACACACACACACACCAGCAGCCAAGTGAGATCATGCATGAAGTCAACATATAAAATCAGCAACTCCAACTCACAAACACACGTTTCTTCCCCTGGAACCGGTGTGCACAGTTCAGCCCAACCGAGAGGGATTATTGTGAAGCTCCTCCAGTTTAAAAAAAACCATCCAAAAAATCCTTTTAATGAATAATCTTATTACCACATGAAGGGTAACACCTGGCTTGTTCCAAAAGCTGTCGTTTTGTTGAAGGAGGGCAATTTGTTTTGTGGATGAATGAGTGCCCCTTTCAGAGAGCAGAGCGACTGGAGGTAAATACACACTTCAAACCGCTCGTTTGGAAGCCTTTGCACTTTTTGCAGGTCAGCTCAAAAATATTTCCCCACCGGTTCCCTTTGTTGTGTGAACAACATCTTTTTGTTTTGTTGTGACTTTGTTTTTGGCTTCCAATCTCCCTACCCTCCGCCTGCACGCACGTCGATGCGTCTGCTGTGCGTGTGTGTTTGTCATCACATCTGTAGCCCCTTTCTTTCTCCCTGGTGAATTACTGGTGAAGCTTAACCTGAAATCACTGATTTAGAAGAAAAAAAGATTAGCTTGGAAATGTTCGGCCATCACACGTCCAGGATTGCTGTGTCCAGTTGTCACATGAAGGTGCATGAAGGTGAAAGTCAGACAGGCAGTGACAGATGAAGGCAAACATGTCCTGTCCTTTCTTTTTCTTTTCTTTTTTCCCTTCCTTGAGACTCCCTACTTTTATTCTAACTCAAGGCTGTGGACACTTTCATGTCACACTAAAGTATCAGCACATAATACCCTTTAACTGAATAAAAGAAGCTCAATATCCTCCAGTGCCTTGTTTCAGTTTTTTTTTTTTCCTTCCTGCTTTGATTTTTTTTTTCCTTCTCTCCATCTTCATCTGTTTCTTTCCGTCCTTTTTTCCTCAGTGAATGTGGAAAGTGAAGTGGAGCAGAGGGGAGATTGTATCAGTGCATTGATGTGAGCTGTGGTTACGGGGTTGGGGGGGGGGTGGCGGAGGGGGATGGGGGGGTGATAGCGGAAGGGTTGTGGGATTAGGGGGACTGACATGGGTTTTGTGTGGCATCTGAAGGACGATTGAGATGTGAGCCCCCACCCCGCTCCCCCCACCCACTCGTTCTGCTGCCCACATCAAGGAACATGCAGACACAGGCACAGGCTCATAATCCAGAATGAGATGCGGATTTCTGCCAGTCCATTCATCTAGACGGGCTTTCAGTTGAGGTCTTTCATCAGATGCAAGGAAGTGACCGATGTCTACAGTTCTCATTAGCCATTCTTCTCGTTACAACCTGCCCGCCTCTAAAGCAGCGCTGCCTTACGGGATGAAGGCTTCAAAGACAACAATTCTTGGGGTTGAGATATGAGGGTGTTTTATGTAACGTCGTTCGGCTGCAAAACTGAGAGGAAATGCAGCATCATGCAAGCCCTTGAACACGAGCACTGTTTTATCAGGCATCTGGAGCAAAATCAGAGCAACAGAAAACTGACCTGCCACTTCTCATAAATATCAGCAACCAGTGGCACAGCTTTTTTCTCCCTTTTTCTTTCTTTTTTTTTTTTTTTAAACTGCAGGTTTAAACATTTTCATGTTTAAAGTTTCCTAAAGTGACTAAATCATTCAGCAACTGTCGCCTGAAACCACTTCAGCCCTGTACAGGCAACTAAGCATAAAAATGACTCAGATTTACTTCCTTTCATCTGCCACATTTATTTGACATTTGATCAGTTGGCTTGAAGCGAAAATCTTCTGCAAAAATAGTCTTCCTGGCTTATCCAGGGCTCAGTCCGGCAGAGCAAGAAGATTTCTCGGATTCCCCCTCAACAGAGATTATTCGAACGGACTTTCCATCTTTTACTTGCAGCATGAGAGATGGAATAGAAGAGAGGATTCAAAGAGGAGCAACTCACCTCAGACTGTGAAATGCTGACGTAAAGGATGCAATAGCCTAGATCCCTGGTTGTGCCCGTGCATGCCCCCCCTTTTTTTTTTGGAGAGGATCAGAAGCAAAACTGGAAGAGCCGGACTATGCCATCGCTGAAGTTAAGAGGACATGCGAGCAGGCGGAGCAGCAGCGGCAGTAGTTGGGACTAGTTGCTGCACATCTGTGTCCTCTGATCCAGGGATGTTAGGTTCCTCTGAGCCCCAGACAGTCAACACTCCCCTTCTCAAACTGCTCTCCTCTGCTCCCCTGTCTTCCTCCACACGGTGTCGGCAGGGGCTTGCTTTCAACTCACTCATGCGCGCATTCCACACACACTCACACAGATAGGGACACACACACACACACGCACGAGCGCCCGCACGCGCTCGCTCCGGACACCTCAGCGACAGAGCCCACGCAGGCAGAATATCCCCATCATGCCACTGCAGTCCCGCACTCCGGCTGTCTTCGCTTTCCTGTTTGTGAGTGTGTGTCTGTGTGCGTGGAGGGAGGGAGGGTGAGACGGACAGACAGAGAGCGGGCGAGAGAAAGAGAGATAGATTAAGTGAAAGGGGGAGGGAGCAGGGGAGAGAGGGAGGAGGGACGGTTGCGGTAGAGAGAGTGCAGCTCTAGTTTTGGCTACATCTGGCAGGTTCGTCCATCCCACCGCTTTTAACTTGTCATCAGAAGAATCAGTTCGGTCCTCGACCTCACTTCCATGTTCATCATCCGTGCTTCAGATCTCAATCTTTTTTTTTTTCTTTGTCAAGGGAACCGATTTCTAACTTTGAATGGATGTTTTAAGAAAGTGCTTTTCCTCACAGCTCCACAACGTAGCATTCAAGCATTTCTCTCAAGAAAGGCAACATCATGTGTGTTTGAGGTTTCCCTGTCTGCACGCACACCTGTTTCTTTAATTCTTTATTTTTTTGTGGCCTGATATCTTTAAAGAACGATGTCATGTTTTGTCAACCTTGAAAGTTTCATCATGAGTCCATTCACCTTCTGTCATCTCTATTTCCCAGAGTCCTCACAGCTCTTTTCTTTCGTGTGGGAAGATGATTCCATCTGCTTGTCTTTCGCTCTCCAGAGCTTGTTTGTCTGATCTCCTCTCAGCTATTAATCCATGTGTCACGGGCTAGTCGGCAGTTAACATTGTTAGTGTAGGAGAAGACCTGTTTTTCATCTGGGAATGAGCATTTTCTTCCCCGAGTTAATTGGATTTGCGGTGTACCGTTACAGTATTTAATGAACAAAACAGGGAGAGAAAAGGAGAGGTGGGGGAAAAGAAATGCGCTTGATGAGAGCTTGATCATGTAAAAGTGGGGCTGTGCAAGCGTGGTTGGATGTTTTTTAGAGCTGTGGCTCGCCCTTGTTCTTGAACAGAGAAAAATCTGAGTCGTGCTTTAAGCCTCAGGTATCATGGTAATGAGCCGCAGCTCTGAGACAGCAGCTGCTGCGCAGTCTGTGTTGATGCGAGTATGTGTGAGCAACTTCACAACATTATCTTTGCCAGCACAGACCAGAATAGACAAACGGTGCACTGCTTCACAACTTGTGGACGGTAAAGTTATTCAAAAAAGAAATTAGTGATTAGTGATGTGAAATAAACCAGAAAAACCAACATTGCATGAGGTTTGATTTAATCATGGCAGAGTGATATGTTAGTCATATATTAGTTGTTTCACTCCACATCTAAAATATTTTATCAACAAATATTTCTTAATTGAGTCTCTCTTTATTACCAGTCAAGTTTTTTTTCTTCTGCATTTATTAAACCAGTTTAGGGCACATAAAAGACATAAATCTGACATCAAATGAAGCTTTTTACATGCTAGACGGCAAAAGTTGGAGCTTAAACAAAAAGAGTTGATAAGTTAGTGCCTCGAAGGTGTGGACAAAGCGATTTTGGGTCTGGCTCTTTTTGCATATCTATTTAGTTCAGGAGTTTCCCCTCCAGAACCCAAATATCCGGGAGGGGGAGTATGTTTAATAAATCAACCAGAGGTTTTTAAAAAGCTTTGTTTTAATCAGTGTGTCATCGGATCCGTTTCATCTTATTCAGCAGCTTCTTCAAGTCACAGCTGATCAATGTCTTCTGGATATGAAATGACCCAACTGTTGTGATGGGGATGGTCTTCTTTAAACAGAACTTCACTAAAGAGTGTAATTGTATGATACTGGATTAAACATTATTCAAGGAACACATGGTAAACTAAACTTTTAAACTGTTTAACATTCTGTTATGTTAAGAAAAAGTTTTTGTGTTTTTTTAGTTTGTCACAAAAAAAGTGAAGTTCAGATTTTCAGTGCATTTGGTTCATTGTTTTGCAGTCAGGAGTTTTGAAGTCAGCGATTGACAGTTGCCTGTGACAACCTCTGACTCATCTGTCTGTTCTGGTCATGTGCAGAAAAGTCTGTCATTACTACCATAACAACTCGTTCCAGGTAAATCGGCATGTTTTTGCTGGAAATAGAGTGATGAGTAATTTAGTTTATTTTCCAGAGTTCAGCCAGTCCTGCTCAGTGAATCCAAACATTTCTCTTTGTAATATGTCATGAATATGCGGTTGTTGTTTTCCTCTTCCAGGTTTCCCTCTGTTACTTTTCATCAAACAATCTCCGGTTTCTAGTTTCTTGCAAACCCTGACTTAAAAAAAAAAAAAAACCCCAACAAACTCCCCAGAGTGTGCAAGGCTCAATAATGTAATCTTTCATCTTTTCACACCCATCGTTTAGTACCTGCCAATCAAACTACAATTTTCTTGTGATCTTGAGCAATTTGTCGACAACCTTCATATCATATAATCAGAACGTGGGGCATATAACCTTGCCCGATATAGTAGTTTTTTTGGTTTACCCCAGAACACGGATGAAAAAGTAAAAGACAACTTTGCTGAATGTCATACATCTTTTTAATCCGCTGGTTTCTGTCCTCATGTTGACCTAACCACCGCCCCCCCGGTAACTCGTACGTGGAGTCCCCAGCAGCTCCACATACTTAGCATGCTTGTTTGCGTGGCATCGAAGAGGGGTGTCATCGAGCCTCTCTGATGCATCTTTGAGTAGTTTCATCAATAACCAACTAATGCCATCTAGCAAGCAGTTGGAACGCAGTCAAGGTTTTGTTCGTTTTTTTATTTTTTTTATTCATTGCTGAGCTCAGCAATTTGCAAAATTAAGACTTAAAATCATGTAATGTGAAAGCAGCTTTAAGTGACTAAAAGATAGAAAACTGGAAAGGTTGTGAAAACCTTTTGTCAACTCTGATATTTTTCAGTACTCGACCATGCTTTGACTGCTAAGTACATATTAAAAATGCAAGAAGGTGCTAAAGGATTTTCAAAGGATGAAACA
Organism: Cololabis saira; assembly: GCF_033807715.1. NCBI lineage: Eukaryota > Metazoa > Chordata > Actinopteri > Beloniformes > Belonidae > Cololabis > Cololabis saira. Next base: position 29,852,739 of record NC_084605.1, on the reverse strand, counting down.
AATAATGCACCAAAATACAGCTGAAATCATTTTTTTTTTAATCCATTAGACCTCCTTCAGTTCACTACACTGGAGCTATTCAAGCCAAGTCCTTTATGACACAACAGGAAGTTTTGTTTTTATCTGTTCAGCCTTTGACTCGTCTGACTTTTCAACAACATGACACAATACTCCCGAGCAGTGGAGTAGCAACACAACAGTTTAATGACACGACTTCTTGTTCTGTGCGACAGTAACACACCTACAGTACCCCGCAGCCTCGTTGTTGTGCAGCCGAGCAACCACAAGCTGCGACATTGACCCACGAGAAAGCTGAATAATATTTGTAAAGATCTGACCTTGGAACATCTCAGTGCTTTGGAAGGGTTTCAGATTTGAACCCGGGGTAATGTTATTTGTCTAATGCTTAGAAGTCCTTTGGGAGGCCATCACTGTATGTACAAATGGGATAAGCTTTGCTATTTTCTTTTATGGGGACCTACTCAGCAATCTGCTTGTGTAAGCAAACTGTTTCTCATGTGGATAAACCCGTGGCATTGGACATTGGAATGACTCTCCTCTCCTATTGATTTCATTACCATGAAGCCAAGCCCTTGGGAGACTCCTACGTGATGTCCTCATCCCTCGCATGTACAATATAGACGGCACTGTTGAGACAAACCAAGAGCCTTACGAGGTTTACTCCACGCTTTTTCTTTTTTTCTTAGGATTGTACAGTAATGTGGAAGAAGGTGCACAGAAAAACAAAAGAAGTTAGAAACTACAAGACTTCAGGAAACGATGTCCTTTGGAGAGATGCGACCAAGGCTGATATGTTTGGCGAGCATGTACAGTGACACATTTGGCAAAAAACCAAAGACGGCATTTCACAAACGCAAGATAAGGGATTAAGCCGGGATATGTCAGTTATCCCGTCTGAACTTTGCCTCCAGATGGGTGCAGGAAAGCCGGGGCGGATAAGTTGCCATGGAGATGTATACATGGCAGCTAGTCTGGTTGAGGCCAGGCTAACGAGCGGGATCTCTTAATCCAGCTGCTCTATCTGCTCAGTCAGCTGCCGCTCTGAAAATAAATTCAATCAACAGTTATTCCCCATCTTCTGCGTGTACGTTACCTTATTTTCAGTAGCCTGCATCAATATCTTACAGAGAAATTACTGGACATTATGATCATCATTTGATGCAATAATTATAAAGGTAATGGACCTTGTGAAAGTGCCTGTTTGTATTGATGGAAGATCCCATTCATAATTTCATATCATGCATGTCTTTCATAATGGTTTCCCTGATTTGAATTATAATGTGGACGATGAAGCTTTCATTCTTATAAGTGCTTTCTGACGGGAGTGTGATCTTGGCCGGTCGGATCCCCTGGCATCTCCCTTTTATGTAAAGAGGCAGACTCGTTTTCTTTAAAGAATGGCTGTATCGGGTATTAGCTGCTTAACCTCCTCATAGTTCCATTATAAGCTGCTCTCTCTGTGAAAAAGGGGTGGCTTGCATTCGCTCAATTTCTGAATCACTAAATCTGTGACTGACATCAAAATCTGCTTAAAAAAAAACCATGAACGCCCACGTACCAGGATTAGTTACACCTGGCTTGACATGGCCGCGCCTCCTCATCCTGGTTTGGAGTTGGCGCAGTGGAATAGGTCGGGATTAACTCAGCAGGATATGCCAAGCCCTGGTTTCTCAGACCTCCTAGATGTCCTGATACCGCCATAGTGCAACACCCTTCTGCAGTGATCAAGCATGGACATTTCTGTGTACGACAGCATTCAGGTGTCAAATGAGAAGCCATCTATTCAACTGAGCTTTGCAACAGTATATTGATCCCAAACACACCAACAGATTCACAACAGAGAGGTTGAAAGAATAAAATGAGTCCAAACCATGAACAATTGAAATACTCAGAAGAGACTTCAATAAATGAACTGCAGCAACATTGAAGAAGAGAAAAACCTTATCATTCAATACATTATGACACTTTTTATTTTTGGTCAGGATGCATAAAAAATTGCAGCTGAAATACAGTGAACCCTCTTTTTTTGGTTCAATACCAAAAGAAAAAAAACCCAGCATAAATTGAGAGAAATCTTGGTATGAATCTTCATACTACAACAGGTCTCTATACTTTCTATACTGTACGTGTCGGGAGGAGGACATCAAACAGGAGTCCCCAGAGGGTTTGACTTGGTGGTAATAAAATCAATAGAAGAATCACTGCCTCTGTTTTATCCACCTGAGAAACGGTCTGCTTACACAAGCAGCTTTCATAGCAGAGTCTCATGAAAGAAAATAGCAAATGCTTACATTACCCGCACATACAGCGATCCCTTCTCAAATCACCTCTATACATGAAACGAATATCATTGGAAATTAAAATTCCTTTGAACAGGAGTCCGGCTTTCCTCTCACTGCCGTGGCTTTAACTGCTCTTTTTTCAGTATCGTTGTTAGTATTAATAAGTAGAATGCAGAAAGTATTTTCACTTGACTTTTTTTGTTTTTATTACTTTTTGGTCTATCATTCCCTTGTGTACGGTACTTTCTTCTTTCATCATTGTGAGCATGCACCTTAATAATTTGCAGATCTTAGTTGAATTTTCTCTTAAACTAGACATGAACTTGAAGAAGTAACGTAAAGCACATGTACACCATTATTTTATAATGTTACGATGGCATATTTTGAGCTGTATATGCATCAACAATTATGTTCCATCTTTCCCAGAAATGTCAGATTGTATGCTTTTCCTATTCCGCTTCAGGCATGACGACCACCAATTTTTGACACAAATTGTTGGCTGTCTCCAAAAAGAATACTGAAAGTTATTTTGAGCCTCCTTAAGAAGCTGTTACGGCACATTTTAGACCCATATAATTCCCCCTAAGCTCCAGTATTTCCACCCAATCTGCCATGCTGATCAGGGAATGATCTGCAAGAACGTTTTTTATTTTACCCTCCATTGAATGATACACGCTTGGCAATGGAATCACGTAACGTTCCTGTAAAAGAAATTACCTTTCAGCCACTTGCTCGGCATGATTTCCTGTATAAATGAAGCCGTTTGATTGAGGAAGTGTGAGGCTTTGATGTGTTTGAGTGTTACAATGCCTCCTCGGGTTTCTGTATGTTGGGTGTAGTCTGAAAAATTGAAGCATGGGTCACTTTCATGGCTCGTTGCCTGTATTTTATGCGATTTATCCTTGTGTTCTCTGAACTGTTTATTCGGGCATAACTGTAGACTACAGTAACTGATGCTAATGAAAACAGAAAGTGAATGGTCTCAACTTGACTAATGGGTTTCCTAGCAATAACCACTGGATGATCATCCGTCTCGTCATCTTGTCAGTTTGTGGCCTCTCTGAATCTCACCGCAACATATGTCAACTCAACCCACCTTTAATAAACCAGTGGGATAAATGGTCAAGTGCTGCTGCTTTTCTGCCATTTCCAGTCCTTGTTTGTGTTTGAGATGGTTTAGTTAAGATTGTTTTGATAAAAAAGTGACTCGCTGAAGCTGTATTTTATCAGCCAGAACATATGAAAGTATTTTATTGGCGAGACGAGCAGTACCATGAGTTAGCTCTGGTTTGGGAAGATGACCTGATTTTTTTTTTTCCCCCAAAACTGAAAAGTGACACATTCTTTCATATTTCATGCAAGATTACTTTTTAAGTTTATACATAAAAAATGCAAAAGTTTAGTCACTCTGGACAAGCAGCTCTTAGTGCTGTCAGGTTTTTATTCCGGCAGCAGATTTTCAGTAATGTTTAGTTGGAAGGACTTTTCATAGACTCATTAAAGCCTCAACTTGCACCTTTTTTAGAGGTGCTTGTGTAAAAGATAATGTCAGAAGGATTACTGTAGTGCTTGATAAAAGATTAAGTCAAATAAGTTCAAAATGGCAAAAACTGGTACAATTGATTAATGCAGTACTGGCTGCAACAGAGGTATAATCAATTCATACTTGTGCTCCAAAGCTCCAGAGGTTTTATTTTTATAAAATCATTCAACCTTTTATTCTTAATCATTCTTTTGTTCATTGTAGCCTGAAAGCTCTCATTATACATACATTTTTTTATAAAGTACAACCATTTTATCCACTTAATTTTGAATTGTGCTGTCAGGATGCAGGCAAAGGTTTTCTTATTATGATTTTCTTTTTTTCTTTTTTTAAGATTTTTTTTTGTTGCTTCAGTGGCCTTTTATTTTGAAAGTGGCTAGACAGGATTCTTGGGGTAGAGAGAGGAAAGGCATGCATCGAAGAGTCACAGGCCAGATTTCGAACCTTCGCTGCCTGCACAAGCGCAATATTAATGAGATATAGATGCTTATTGTGAGAACGTGAACTAAGAAAACACATCTGGGGTCTTGATGTGGTTAATGGATACGGTAGCTTTGATTTCTTTTTGTCTTGGCAGTGCAGTTCTATTTGTATAGACAGGGTGTCTCCATCCTTTGCTAAATGGCCTCGAAACCCATGTGAGGTATTGTTGTGTGTGCTGTGGAATTTCCGCTGTAATGAGCCAGCAAATTTGTGTTGCACCAGGCCAGGAGTTAATAGACAGAATAAGGAAGTCATTTTCATCCCTGTTGGTCAGCAAACCCTTTTCTTCGCCATTCTCTCTCATCCCATGTAAGTTTTTTTTCTCCTCCTGAGATGTGTTGAGGTTCAGGATATGGCTCCCTATAGACCTGCATGACATTTCCCAGCTGGCTTAATTAAAGTCATATAACAATGCTTCGTTTTTGCAGAATCCCTACACAGCAAGAGCAAACTTTTTTTTTTTTTAATTTTCGTTTTTGCTGTCAGGCTCTGGAGTGAGATGAATTATAAAAGAGATACAAGCTTGAGACCAGCATGTGATGAATCAGGCATCGCTGTCTAATCGCAGATTTTTCATTTCAGCAAAAATTCGTTTTAAATTCCCCTCAAGCATAAGATATGAAGGTAGGGTTAGTAAATTTGCAGCTCCTAGATCCAGTGATGGATGTCAGGAGTAAAGTTTCATTTTATTTTAGTTTATCTGAAGCATACATTTGAATAGATAAATGTGCAGGATTGATTGGCTGTCTAGTTTTTGACCATCGAAGGACTGTTTCCATGAAAAAATGTGAGCATTTTTGTCTTGTTTTTTAGCTGCTTTATAAAATTAAAAACACATAGTTTTCACACACATCCTTATATTGATACCCACATAGCACACATATACACCCCCTCCCCAAAAACCCCCACCAATGACCAATGAGGGCGTCACCACAGGGAAACTGCCCAGATCAGGGCCAACCGGTGTCCACACCACAGCCAAGGCTGCAGTGCAGGACTCCCCTTAGACCCCGACCAGGGCAATCCCCACAGCAACGGCCCCACAGGCCTAATAAGCAGAGTCCCCGGTGTGGAAGATCTCCATGAGGAAAAGCACAGGCGTTAAGAACAACATAAAATAAAAGTTAACATAACATAATATTTAAAATAATAACAAATGATAACAAACTAAACCAAACTAACAAAATAAATGGACAGCTACTATAAAGGAAGGCCTTGAGCCTCTTTTTAAACATGTCAACAGTCTCTGCCCTGAGGTTCTCTGGTAGGCTGTTCCACAGGTGAGGACCGTAGTAGTGAAACGAGGTCTTACAGGAAGTTTTTGTTCTTACTTTAGGAACAATTAAAAGACTGGTACCAGAAGACCTCAGGGTCTGCAAGGGCTCATAATTTAAAAGCAGATCAGATAAATAAGAAGGCCCAAGACCATTAAGACATTTCTAAACTAATAAAATAACCTTAAAATCAATCCTGGGAGCCACGGGGAGCCAATGCAGGGATTTTAAATTTGGTGTAATGTGTTCCCGCCCTCTGGTCCTCGTTAGCACACGTGCGGCTGAATTCTGTAGTAGTTGTAAACTTGGAATACTCTTTTTAGGAAGACCAGAGAGCAGGGCATTACAATATTCCATTCTCTTAGAAATAAAAGCATGCATCAACACCTCCGTACTGGCAAGAGAGAGAAATAGATGGACTCTGGTGATGTTTTTAAGATGATAAAATCTTGCCTTTGTTACATTTCTACTATGTGGCGCAAAATTCAGCTCAGTTGAAGTTAAAAAGGGTTAAAAAGGATGCCCAGATTTTCTCTCACACTGAGAAGATTTAACATTTAGCAGTTTTGGTTAAACGATCTCTCTCTTGTTTTCAGGACCGATAACTAAACCTCTGGTTAAACTGTTAGAAATTATCTGCCATCCATGACTTAATCTCTAAAATACAGTTTAAAAGAACATTAACTAGTTCCGGGTCATAGGGAGACACGGCCATGTAAAGTTGTGTATCATCAGCATAGCAGTGAAAACCAACGCCATGTCTTCTGATGACATCCCCAAGTGGAAACATGTATAGATTACAACGTAATGAGCCTAAATTTGATCCTTGGGGAACCCCATAATTTATTATATGAAATCTTGAGGAATATGTATCCATACTTACAGAGACCCCCATGCCTCTCTTGAAGGGTCATTAGGGTAGGTTTCCCCCAGGTCACCATATAAGATGTTTTGGTCACATGAATCCAAGACCCTGTTTACACCTGGCTTTAAAATCCACCATGATTGGTCCAGTCACAAGTGGACTGGCTAGTCTACAAGTGTAAATGCACCCAGGATGGATTTGAGGATGCATTGAGATCTGATCACTCAAACCCCATCGTAGGTGGTCCCATAGCAGTGTAACCACAGCATATTCTGGGCTACAAGGGCTGGCTACATAACTGATGTCTTCTGTCTAGGTGGAGGGATATACTAATTTACATGACATGACAGCTGAAAACACACCACCATTATGTCATGAACTCATCTGTGTTGTTTTGATTTGCCTGCCTGAAGCCTAATTTATCCTTCTCTGTCGAATCAATGGCGTCGCGACACAGAGCCTCTCTGTCGATCAACCCCCCTCCGCAGAGCTCTGCGTTGCCTGATGTGAATCCCCAAAACTTTCTGACTACACGTCATTTGTTCTTCTTCTTTTTTGAATTTCCCTGTCGCCATCTCTTCTTCACCGACTGATGGCCAACATTTATCAGCTCCAACTCACCAGCGATGGCGTGGGAGCTGTGCGTACCCTACCTGTGTCGTTGCTATGCAGAAGCATACATCACCCTTCAGCTGTTGTTCTTTTAAAGTCTGATATATCCATTCCTATTTGGATCTGTCTGAAGCATTTAGTTATCTTCAGTATTTTTTTTCTCATTAGGGCCCGAGCACTTGCAGTGCGAAGGCCCTATTGTATCTGTAGGAATTCTTCTTCTTCTTCTTCTTCTTATTGTTCTGACAAAAGGAGGGCCTTTTTGCCCCCCTAAACGTGCCCAAAAAGTCACCAAATTTTGCATGCAAGTCAGGCCTGGCGAAAAATTTGATATTTAATGGTTTACATTAATGGGCGTGGCAAAATGGCTCAACAGCGCCCCCCGGAAAACTTTGTGCCTCAAGCCCCACAATGCGGTTTGTCGTACATGCACGAAAATCGGTACACACCTGTATCATGGCCCAACTTAAAGAAAAGTCTCTGGGCGTCATGTCGAGAAACCGAACAGGAAGTCGGCCATTTTGAATTAATCATGTCATTTTGGCGAAATGTATGCCTTCCTTCGGCAGTTAATACGGCCCGAACCGTAACGTGCACCCAGGTGTGTTATACATCAAAATGTGCGTCTCCATCCTCCGACACCACGCATTACTTTTCTCTTTCAAAAGCGTTACCGTGGCGACGCTAGACGCCGAAAAGCGCGCCCACCCTTCATCTGATTGGTTCAGACAGAAAAAACTTTGCGCCTCAAGCCCCTCAATACGGTTTGACGTACATGAACGAAAATCGCTACACACCTGTATCATGTCGCAACTTAAAGAAAAGTCTCTTGGCGCCACGGCCGAAACCGAACAGGAAGTCGGCCATTTTGAACATTCTGAATTAATCGCGTAATTTTGGAGCAATATATGTCATTCCTTCGAGAATTAATACGGCCCGAACCGTATCATGAACCCAGATGTGTTATACATCAAAATGTGCGTCTCCATCCTGCGACTACATGCATTACTTTTCTCTTTCAAAAGTGTTACCGTGGCGGCGCTAGACGCCAACAAGCGCACCCCCCCTTCATCTGATTGGTCCATATTTGATAGTTCCCCAAAAGGCACCAAATTTGGCACGCAAGCCAGGACTGGCGATAAATGTGATATTTCATGGTTTGCATTAATGGGCGTGGCAAAATGGCTCAACAGCGCCCCCCGGAAAACTTTGTGCCTTAAGCCCCACAATACGGTTTGACGTACATGCACGAAAATCGCTATACACCTGTATCATGGCACAGCTTAAAGAAAAGTCTCTTGGAGCCATGGCCGAAACCGAAAAGGAAGTCGGCCATTTTGAAATCTGATTGGTCCATATTTGATAGTTCTCCAAAAGTCACCAAATTTTGCATGCAAGACAGACTTGGCGATAAATTTGATATTTCATGGTTTGCATTAATGGGCGTGGCCTAACGGCTCAACAGCGCCCCCTAGAATACTTTTCTCTGCCATAACTTTTGAATGGTTTGACATAGGAAGTTGTGGGTGGTGTCATGGGACTCTGTATGGAGTCCTTGAGCTTCGTTGGTCTTAATTAGCCCCGCCCCTTCTTCTGATTGGTTGTCCCGATTTTCTGCTATATCTTTGGAATGGTTTGACATAGAGAGTCGTGGCTGGTGTCATCAGATTCTTTATGGAGTCCTTGACCTTCATTGGCCTGAATTAGCCCCGCCCCTTCTTCTGATTGGTTGTCCCTTTTTTCTGCTATAACTTTTTAATGGTTTGACATAGGAAGTCGTGGGTGGTGTCATGGGACTCTGTAATGAGTCCTTAAGCTTCGTTGGCCTTAATTAGCCCCGCCCCTTCTTCTGATTGGTTGTCCCGATTTTCTGCTATAACTTTGGAATGGTTTGACATAGAGAGTCGTGGGTGGTGTCATCAGATTCTGTATGGAGTCCTTGACCTTCATTGGCCTGAATTAGCCCCGCCCCTTCTTGTGATTGGTTGTCCCTTTTTTCTGCTATAACTTTTGAATGGTTTGACATAGGAAGTCGTGGGTCGTGTCATTTCTGATATGCTTATGGGGGGCGGTGGCCGTGAGTGCGAGGGCCCGTTCATCGCTGCTTGCAGCTTTAATTGCCATTATAGTTGTATACAGTTGTGTTCAAAATAATAGCAGTCCAACATGACTAACCAGATCAATCAGTGTTTTTGGTATAAATCGTATTATTACATGGCAAATAATTTACCAGTAGGTGTAGTAGAGTCAGAGAAACCAACAGACCCAACATTCATGATATGAATGCTCCTGAGTCTGTGTAATTGAATAATTAAGTGAAAGGGGCGTGTTCAAAATAACAGCAGTGTGGAGTTCAGTCAGTGAGGTCGTTCATTATGTGAACAAACAGGTGTCATTCAGGTGGCCTGTATTTAAGGATGAAGCCAGCACATGTTGTACATGCAGTTCCCTCTGAAAACCTGAGAAAGATGGGTCGTGCCTGGCATTGTTCAGAAGAACCGCTTGCTTTAATTAAAAGGTTAATTGGAGAGGGGAAAACATATAAAGAAGTGTAGAAAATAATAGGCTGCTCAGCTAAAATGAACTCCAATGCTTTAAAATGGAAAGCCAACCCAGAGACATGTGGAAGAAAACGGAAGACTACCAATCGAATGTATCAAACTATAGCCAGAAAGACTCAGCCAATGATCAGCTCCAGGGAGATCAGAGACAGCCTGAAATTACGTGAGAGTACTGTGACAATTAGATGGCGCTTGTGTGAGGCAAATCTATCGGCAATAAGCCCCCGCAAAGTCCCACTGTTAAAAAAAAAAGTGCTGAAGAGGATAACATTTGCCGAAGAACATATCGACTGGCCTAAAGAGAAATGGAGAAACATTGTGTGGATTGATGAAAGTAAGATTGTTCTTTTTGAGTCCAAGGGCAGCAAACAGTTTGTCAGACGACTCCCAAACACTGAATTCAAGCCACAGTACACTCTGAAGACCGTGAAGCATGGTGGTGCAAGCATCATGATATGGGGATGTTTCTCTTACTATGGTGTCGGGCCTATTGATCGCATAACAGGGATCATTGATCAATTTGCTTATATCAAAATACTTGAAGAGGTCATGCTGCCTTATGTTGAAGAGGAAATTACCTTGAAATGGATGTTTGAACAAGACAACGACTCCAAACACACCAGTAAGCGAGCAACATCCTGGTTCCAGACCAACAAAATTAAGGTTATGGAGTGACCAGCCCAACCCCCTGGACCTTAATCCAGTTAGAAAAATGCTGTTTCTGAGGAAGGTTGTGAAATCATGCTGGGCTGGAATACCTGTTTACAGGTGCCGGAAGTTGGTTGACTCCATGCAACACACATGTGAAGCAGTTCTCAAAAACAGTGGTTATACAACTAAATATTAGTTTAGTGATTCACAACAATGCTAAATCTTAACATCTTTTCAGTTTATTGAGTAATTATTTGAGTTTGTAATGAGAAATGCAAACACTATTGTTTTTGAACAGCCCAATATAATTTTTTCCTTAATTTTCTGTAAAGTAATTAAAATATTGATACCTTTTTCTTCCTGTTAAATATAATGTGCAGTGTTCCCAATGAATGGAAATAAAAAAATATTAAAAGGATTTTGAGCTTTACTCACATTTTAAAAAACTTGGCTATTATTTTGAACACAACTGTAAGTACAGTTTATCTTTTGAATAAACTGAAAGAAAAACGTCTGCCATACAGGTAGGGTATTTTTCTAACACCAGATGTGAACAGATGCAGTTATAGTTGTCTACTAGGGATCGGATGACTCAGGGCAGGTTTTGAGACCAGGGGACTTGGATGATTTGTGACGCCTGTTCAAGAACCAAAGGGAAGAAGCTGGGTCGTGTTCAAGAATGTGGGATTGCCGTTATATGGATGACTATGCCGTTTACACCAACGTAGAGGGAGAATTGTTCTTTCCCCAGACAGCTTTATTTGACCTACCTTTCATCCTTTCACTCGGCATTTAAAAATAAGGGTCGTCATGGTAACAGTACTTGCCATCTCGGTGAGAAAATACGTGAGAATTGACAGGTTCTATAGTTTTTCTCGTTCGCTCCGAAAACAGCTTGTCACATTGATAGACCTGCGTTAGATGACAGCAAAAAGCTATCACTCGGCTGACATTGTCAACAATTAATGGAGCTGGACCCCAGAGGAACAAAACAGATTTTTTTCTCCCAATTCACTGACATGCCCCACATCTTTATTTCTTCAACAGCTGGTGTGGCATGTGTTTCTGTTTTTGCCTTTAGATCTTAATTTGATGCACGCTGTCCAGATTATGTGAGAGATTATCCTTCTGTATCTGTAAACTGGGATGTGATAACAACATCCTTCACCTCTGTAGTATTGAATTTGTCTTCAGGATTTACTTGTAGATCCAAGTGCTTCTATCGGCTATCAGATCTGACCGTAAGCTTAAGATTCATTCTTGAGCAACAGATCAGAAGAAGAAAAATCAATAGAAACATCTGCAGATGCACTGATGTAATGTTAGCATTGTTGATTGAAAGCTGGAGGTTTAAAGGTTTAATCTAGTAAAGGCTGCCTCAGAGCATTTTGGAAAGTACTGCGATGAGGTTTGCAGCAGGTTAAGTCTGCAGAGGGCTCTTTATCCTGGAGATTCCTTCACAACTGAAGAGAAACAGAGAATGAACGAATGTGCTTAGGTGATCCAACCTCTCTGCTCTCTGTGGTTTGGGATGACGCATCAGCAGGCATCAACGACTCCCTGCTCCAAAGTGCTTGCTGTTTTTATTTGAAAAGAGTGTGCTAATTATTTGATTTATGCTGCTCAAGCTTAGAAACAATCCACCCAACGTCAGCAGCAGAGGGCAAGAGAAGAGATTATCTTTGTGATTGAATCAGTTCAACCTTGATTTTTTTTGTTTTGAATAAAAAGTGTAAGATGTGAATGTGAAGTTTTTTTTTTATGATTTTTTTTTTACCCACTTTTTTATAGTCTTACATACTTCCCCTTTTTGGTATTGTGTTACCATGTTCTATCTGGGTTTGTTCCACTGTTGTTCCACTGTTAATGTTGAAAGACGGAGGCTAAGTGAGGCTTACATGCCCTTACTTCTCAGGAAAAAAACATTTCCATATTAATATAGAATGAGTCCTGCTGGTTTCTGTGAAGCATTACAGAGAGAAGTGAAGCAGTTATCAGAGTCATGTAGCACAAGAAAACATGAAGGAAAATGTATAATGGATTATTGGATTAGTGATTCTTTTGGTGTCTTTTGCATTTTTATCCCACTATTAGTGTTTTTTTTTTGCTGTTGTATGTACTGATTATGGTAACAAATGATGTTACCCTCTTAAAAAGAAACTAAGCAAAAGGTTTCCTTCTTCCCTTGTGGATATGGGCAATAACAACAATAATAATGAAGGTCAGGTGAGGGCAGACGGTTTGTTTCTGTTCAGCATTGCTTCTCCACTGCTGTTTCTTTGGGATGGTTAAGTCCAATTACAGGTTGGTTCTCTGACGCAATCGACTGTCTTGTGAGGATGAGATGTCATGAAGCAGCTAAGTTCCACTTGTAGTTTTCACTTCATCACTGTAGTCCCTGTCCAGATTAAGCCCTTGACAGGCACTTTGTTCGGTCGCTAAAGGATGCTTTTAGGAAATGTGGCTGTTGGCATCAGTATATTGGATTTTAAAGAAGCACAAAGGAGCATTTTGCAGTTTTTACCACAGAGGGTCCTCCTATAAATGTGGAAGTTCATTTTTATGACACTGTCCAAGATTTCCTCTTACTCACTTTATTGCTCCATCACTTTGTCTTCACTCCTGTCATTACTTTTATTGATTTTTTTTCTTTTTTTTTTCTTTTCTAGTCACCTCTGATATGATGTTCGCTGTAGCTCTGTGAGCTGCTTTCATTGTTGTTGATGGGTGACAGAGAACCATAAAGGCTAACACAGTGGTTGAAGGAGGTGGCAGAGTTACTTTTTAGCTGGGTTTTTTGGCTTGGTAAGGACGGGAGACGGTGAGAACTTCATAATGCTTCCAAAATAATGATCAAATATCCTCCAAGTTTTCTTGTGATGTTGGAGTCCAAATCTTTTTCATGATGTCCTTAGAATAAGATCAGAGACTCAAACAGGGCTTTGCTAGATCTCTCTTCTTTACATAGGTTGACTACACTCACCTCACTTTAACCTCTTTACGGTTCACATATTTCTCACCAGTCATGTATTTGTAATATTGGAAGATTTTCCTAAGACAAATAAAACAGCTGTTGTAGTTTTTTTTCTAGATGCTTCTTTAATTGCTCTTATGATTTTAATTAAATGTAATCATGTGGGTTTTTTTTTTTTTTTTACTTATTTTTTTATTGGATTTTCACGACACCATTCAGTTTATACACTTTTCTCTGTCCAGCTGTAGATGACAATTATATCCAAATTAAAGTTACAAGCAAACAAGTATCTACTCCCAAATTAGTACATTAAATATATTAAATCAAATATACACATTGAAACATACATACATACAAGCACACATACAAATAAGTAATGAGGAAACCAGCAGGACTTACACTTTAACATCGTGAGGCACTGTATGAGTTATGTAAAAGAGGTGGTAAAGGAGGAGGGCTATCCAGTCTTACTGTGCTAATAAAGACACTACAGGACTCCACCGTTTTAGTAAAGATGGACTTTTGGAGCCTTAATAGATATATAATGTGCTCCGTCTGATAGAGGTCCCAAACCTTCTGGATCCATATATTATATGAAGGGGTGGTTGGTTTCAACCATCTAATAGTTATACACTTCAGTGCTGCTGTAAGTAATATGTTTAAAAGATATCTTTTGGACCTCCCATTCATTCCTTTTGGCATCACTCCTAGTAGAGCCACAGTAGAGTCTCGAGGTATATCCTGTTGAAGAACCTCTTTAAGAGCATAAAATACCTCTCCCCAGAATGTCTTTAGTATTTAATCATATTTTAATTAATATTTATCAAAAAGTGTAAAAAAAGAACTGAAATGGCTCACAAACATAAAGGCATCACAACTTTTTTTCTTTCTTTTTTTTTTAACAAATTAAAACAGGTAATACCAGTGGACATATTCTTCCCAGCCATATTTTTCTTTTTTTCCTGTTTAGTTGTACAGAGTGATTAGTTCTGAGTATGAATGATTTGAACAGCGTCTCAGTTTGAGACAGTTTACACTCCACTCTGTTCTGCTTAACAGTCAAATAGTGACCTCAGTGTGTAGGTCCTGCACTCCCAGTCACTCTTCCAGTTCAGGCCTTGTCCATTCACATTACTACTGACTGGCGATGGGCGCCCACACGTGGGCTTTCCCATATCTCGCCTTGGCACCACATTCACATGGTAGCTCACGGCAGAGTGAAGGCAGCACGCTCTCAGGACCTCCAGGCATTATAATCAGTGGAGACAAAGACCAGAGAAGTGGAGTGCAGCAGGTTAATGAGATCATCCACCGTGTGAGGGTCGTCTACCCCATCAAAGCTGGGAGGCCAAACCTGCTTCAGTACTCAGATCCAATCAGATCAACTGGTCCGCAGCAATCAAAATCACAGGCACAGAGTCATTTATTCCTCAGTCTTCAGTTTGAACTTGAATGTTTATTGAATGCACTTCCCTCTCTCTCTCTCTTCCAGGGGAGCTTCGTGGCCTGCATGACTGCTACACTGAGGCAGATGGATGACTATCATTATGCTCATCTGATCAACACCTTCGGCACGATAAGGAGTGATGTGGTTGTGAGTACATCTTATCAGTGTGTCTGCTAATGTAGATTAGATCTGTCCGTCTACATCATCATTTAATAACCTTCAAGATTAATCTGTAGAGCAAAAATATTTCATAAATGTTTGTCGACCGCAATTAAGTATAACGTTTTAGTTTTTTTGCTGTCGGGCTTCTAAAAGAACAGCGTGACAAGATTTCCTGAGGGAGATGCATCACTTGTTGAGACCCAACATGTCGTAGGGGAGGAAAAAATGTCAGAGGTTTTTTAATTTTATCTCTGAGTAATCATCTCCTCAAAGTGGCATTTCCCCATTATGCACGGCTAGATTAGCATTTTATTAATTCACTCTAAAAATAAGCAAACCCACAGTTTGCTTTCATCCCAGTTAGTAATTCAGAAGCTTTGTTGGAGGCACATGAACATTATTTACATTTCAGGTGTACTTTTATCAACGGGGAAATTAAAAGATGGTGGGTTTTGGCACTATGTTCTTCTTAACTTCTTTTTAACTATTTGCTTTCTCCTCTACTGTTCTGTGTTCTGTGAAGAAATCAGCAGAAATGTAAAAAATAGCTTGCTGACCCTCGTAATAATGCATAGGATTGGATGAAGCTGATCATAACAGGATTAAGTTCACTGTGCAGCTTGATCTTCCTTCTGACTTTTCATACCTGACACTGGCCCAAATAAAATGGACTTAGAAGATGACTGTGACATTGTTACCCTGAATAGGTATAGAGTTATGGAGTGTCTGGACTTGTTGTTGTGAGCCTCCGTAACAGTGTGGGAATTAGTTATGTGTCTTGATGCTATTCAGATGTTGGCTGAATGCTGCTTATTCTTTTGCTAACGTGAGCATCACAAATGTACTGGATTACACACGCTCCCTGCAAAAAGGGAAATACTTGTGTCCTATATAGTCATGTCCTTGACCTTAAAAACTAATCTAAAAGCTGTTGGCACCCAAGAGCCACAAACTCCTGCTGTTTCATTTCAGATTGTTCTTATCTCAGAGGTGGGAAGAGTTTTCATTTTGAAATCTTTGTTTGTCTCACAGGATTTCCTAATGGAAACATTTATCATGTTTAAAGACCTCATCGGAAAGAATGTGTACCCCTCGGACTGGATCATAATGAACATGATGCAAAATAAGTAAGTACACTTTTGCTGGACTCATGCATTCACGTAAACGCACCCAAAAATCATGCTGCTCGAAACTCCCTACTCTGTTGCTAAGGAACAGTAGTTAGAAAAAGGTAAGAGTATTTGTTTCAAATGTTCCTCGCTCCATGCAAATATCGGCACAAGACCTCAGCAGTGCAGCAATCAGATGAGCAGTCAGCGAAGCCACAAACAGTCACATGAATTATAAATGCTCTGGTGTACACTGTCTGCTAATCTGGAAACTTAGTCTCAGCATCTCTTTACTTTTGTGCTTGTTGTGCTGCTGCAGCTTCCTGTTTTATTAATGTGAATCGTGCCTGATTTCATTTTTTGTTGAAGATGTGAAAAAAGACATGGACTGTGCTTTGCAGTCTTTGCAGTTTTTTCAAGAGCTTGGCTTTTTGTCAGGGGAATGTTAGAGCTTGAAAAGAATTAACACATTTTGTAAGAATACACTTCACTATACATTTATATACTATATATATATATATATATATATATATATATATATATATATATATATATATATATATATATACAGTATATATAGTATCAGAATGTGTGTGTATGCACTAATAATGCAATGACAGACCAGCATGTCATATGAAAACCTCTATCTATATTTGAGCTGATATCATATATTTATTCATTCATTCATTTAGTTTGAAAATGAGCTCATGATCAAAATGACATTTTGTGTACTTGACGGCATGTTTATTAATGCCAAAGTCTAAATGTCAATGAGTGAGTGGTTCAGACCTGCAGAGTGCTGCTACATTGCTACATCACAGACCCAAATTAGAGCAGCTTCATCTTCTTCTTCCCCTAACTTCACATCACATTACATTTGTTGACCCTGGGAAAGAAGGAGCTCAAAGCACCTATAAGAAGAGGGGAAAGGGATGGAGCGCAGTGGCTGACCCCACCCCCTAAATACTGGGTACCATAAAGAGACATGACAAAATCAGACACCCTGAAAATAGGTGGTTTTGCTCTGCATCTCTGGGGTATTTTGACTAAAGCATAACAGACATTTCACTAAGGCCTCATGGCATTGTCACACTTTGATGACACATTTTGGCAAATGGTCACAATCTTTAAACTAAGAAAAAAGAAATCCATCTTTTCCACAATCATTCAAAAGAAAGGGAAATTATGAAAATTCTTCCTGGTGTACTGATGTTGCCTTTTGCCACCATATCTGTTCATTACATGTTATAAGAAACAAAGGTCAGACAGTTTATATTTCAGATCACATCTTTTCTTTCATTTCTCCAAATTTCATGGCTTTGAAGGTTCTGTCCAGCAAAGACCTTCAATTTATCGTATCAGCGGTTCAGGGGAAGGGCTTCGTGTGGAGTTGATGCTCTTTCACATCGTGAAGAGCGTGCTTCAAAATTGCCTCTCAGACACCTCTTAGGTGAAGTGATTCAGCTGCTTCCGGCTTGGAGGAGATCTGTGGTGCAGATCCAGGGCGTAGTGGCGAGGACCTCTGCTTGGTTTGCATTGAGATGGAAGTTAGTGGCGATAGATGGGTGTACGGCCATGCTTTCCTTTTAAAAGAACCTTGTAAACAATACATTTTTGCAAATGGATTCAAAACTCAGATTTGTTAAACAATACTGCTAAAAAAACATTAAGGGGATACTTAGGACACACATCAGAAATCAGATATGATGTTATACTATGAAAGTTTGATGTATTAAACTTTTAAGTTTACCTTGAAAGAAAAAAAAACTGTATATCAAAAGTTTCTCCTCAAGTTGTTTGGTCAGATTATTTTTCTATATGCCAGTTTAGTTTATTGTTTAGTTTTTTGCTGTCGGGCAATATTTTAGTCATATACTGAATGCAGTGTACATACTGGTTTTCCTTATCCGTAGAAAGGCAGCCAATAAGATTCATGATTGTCTTCAACATGAAAAATTGGCGAGGATCCAAATGACTGCAATTCTCATCCGTGAAAAACATTGAAACGTAAAATAGCCAGGCTCGGAGCCGTTGCTGTCGGGAGCAGCTTGAAAGTGGCCATTTACAGCAGGTGCAGTGTTTATACCAGCGGAGCCCATTTGACTGTGAGCAGTTTTCAGCTCCTGGCTGCTCCTTTCAAAATTATTCCACCATCATCCCCAGCTCAGACATTTGACTAGAGATTGCACTGCAACTCCATTTCCATTCTATTGCTTTCATTAGTCCCTTTGATTGCTGCGAGTTATAGTCCTTCTGAGATTCAGAGTGGCCCCTGCTAAAAAACATCATCTGCCTCCTGGGTCACCGAGTAGAAGACGGCGGTGGAGCCTTGTCGGGTTGCTCTTCTGCACACTGCAGGTGGCCGGATCACATCTGGTGCAGACTGAGGTGCAATGCCAGCAAATGAGGCAGGCCCTAACCCTCCTGAGTCTCACACTCAACACATCACACATCCATGCCTCCACATGCATTCACGGGACCTAAAAGCCAATTTGAGCACCCCTTAGTCGCTGTGATTCTTTACTTTCAGTATCAGTGAGCTCCCAGTTCATTCTTAGTCTCTCTTAAGCAGTTTTAAGCAGCGTTTTTGTGAACTGAGCCTTGTGTTGTCTTCGAGACAAATGGGCCAAACTCCACCATTCCCCTTTATATCAGACAATGACTGCCTGTTAGCCTGTCACCTCAAACTACAATCACCAGTTTGTTCTGAAGGTTTAAGTGGTCTTACTGTAGTAAAAGCACTGGATAGTTTCTCAACAGTCTAAAACATCCATGTTGGGCTAATTGATGATTCCAAATTGACTCGAGGAGTGAGTGTGAGTGTGTGGCTGTATACAGGTGGTTCTGCGATGAACTGGTGTTCTTGTCTGGTGCTGACCCCTGCCGTCAGCCCAAGGGTAGCTGGAATAGCCTCCAGCAGACCACCATGACCATGGATAGATAATTGATGGATCAGAGCAGAAGCCATTAAGAAAAAACTGAATATTTAAAGCTTTTGTGATTATATTGAACAATAAAATTGCTCCTCTGGATTGATATCGTACCCTGAGGTTTTGTTTTTTTCTTGTTTGCACATATATTAATGATTAATACCATGATGGTAAGAACCTATGTGCATTTTTTATATAAAATACATATGATATATATTTTTTTTTAATATGTCACATATATTTATGTTATTAATATATATATATATATATATATATATATATATATATATATATATATATATACACATACACATACACATACAATTTGGTGTGTGTGTGTGTGTGTACCCTGAGTTTTTTCTAACAGCAATAAAGCAAATTAATCTGTAGAAATGGGATATGCACTTTCCTTTTAGATATGTTTTGTTCTTCTCTATTCACTAATTACATCTTAACTTTTTGTCATTTAATGCTAAGCTGGTTGTGTACAGAGGGTTTTATTGGAGGTGGGTTTTTTGTTTTTTTGCTGAATGAAGGATATTCTCACTGCAGGTGGTAAAAGAATTAATGAGGGAGATGACATTGAAACGTTCAGTAAATGTGCCATGAATTTAGAACAATTAGCTAAAAGATATTAAAAGTTTATAGACCCAAGGGCAACCGTCAAGCCAAGTGATATTTGTCTTATGTCCGCCATTTGAATTAGAATTTTAGTGAATAGAAAATCTTGGCAGTACAGTTTAAAAAAACCTTGATTAAGACTCTTTATATATAATATATTATATATTAAATATATATATATTATATATTTAATTTATATCTATATTTATTCTAATTCTAGTTTTTTTTTCTTTTAAATCACTTTTTTTCACACATTACCTCCATCTGTCTTCCTCATGGTGTCCTGTTTCTGGGGAATTCACACATGCCACATTTAGCACAGGGAGGGTTCTTTCATGTCCACATATTGTGATAGCACCTCTAATGAGATGGGCATCACCTCCTACTCCTTCTCCTCCCATCAGTTCTTACTTCCTCCAGGTTGCAAACTGATTTATAGGCTCTAATTGCCCCTGTGACAGCGGCATCAGCGCAGTTAGCTACCTCATTCCACTTCCCCTGCACCAACCAGCTATGACTTAATAAAACCAAAGCTAATTGGCAACAGAAAGGGATTTGCATGTTTTCTAAAATGACAGGAAACAAGTTTGTTTTCCAAGGTGAGTTGAAAAATTGACGTTGACTCTAATATAGATGTTTCTGAGTAATCTGAACATCAGCCAATGGTGTGATTTGTATTATTATTATTTTATTTCATGCTTTCTGGCAAAGCATTTGATCAGCAGAAAGTACATTTAATTAAGCAACTGAGGAAAAATTATGTTGGATGCTCAAGTGCAATTAGGGATATTTTATAAATATATTCACCCACCCATTAAGCTCTTTAATTGCTGCAAAAACCAAAAGATATTTTATCAATCAGGAAAAATGTTTTGTAGCGTGACTAAAACTCACCGGCCACTTCATTAGGTACACCTGTCCAACTGCTCGTTAACGCAAATTTCTAATCAGCCAATCACATGGCAGCAACTCGATGCATGTAGACATGGTCAAGACGATCTGGAAGACGACATTTGGATGGTCGGGTCAGAATTTGGTGTCAACAACATGAAAGCATGGATCCATCCTGCCTTGCATCAACGGTTCAGGCTGGTGGGGGTGTAATGGTGTGGGCAGGGCCGGTTTTTGCTATGGGGAATATGGGCGACTGCCCGGGGCGCAATCCACGTGGGGGTGCACGAGCACCCTCAAAAAAATAAATGTAAAATAAAAATTTGCTCTGCAAAGCAGCAGATTGCGCCGCGCCCACCGCCGGGTAGGCCGCAGATTCGGCGCATAGCCTCCACCACCAGCTCCCTTCTCTCTCTTCTCCCTTCTCCTCTATTGGATGCACCGAGATGTCATAACAGCGCGGCACGGTAAAAAATTTTCAATTCGGGCAGGCAGGCCCCCAGACGCAAAAGGGGCTGCCCCTTTCACATAGAGGGCGCAAAGCGGCGACCGCCGCCGGCTTTCCCATTCATTGTGTATGGGCTGCCGCGGCGCAAGAGCGGACCGCTCTGCCGCTGAGCTCAGCGGCGCGCGAGAGGGTGCCCGCCGCGGCGGCCTGAATTGAACATTTTTTAATTTCACCGTGACGACATCTCGGCGCTTCCAATAGGAGAGAAAGTGGTGGAGGGTGGAAAAAAACTTGCGGGTTGTAGATCAGAGACGATCAAGATGGAGGAAAAAATAATTTTGGCTGTGAGTCTGTGTGAGGAGCTGTGGGATACAAGACTGCACTCAGAATTGGTCTGACCCTTCCAGTGACAGTAGCGGAAGCAGAAAGGAGTTTGCTGAAGCTTATTAAAACATACTCTAGGTTCACTATGTCACAGGAGCGTCTCTCTGGACTTGCCATCATCAGCATCAGTCATACAGTTCCACAACAGATTTCGTATGATGATGTAATTCTTGATTTTGCTGCAAAGAAGGCTAGAAAAGTCAAGTTCTAGATTGCACTTTACCACTTTACACCGGTTGTGAAAGGGTGAAAGAGCCAGGTTAAAAAATCTGCTACAGTCTGAGCACTATATTCAGTGGGTGTCTGATGGACAGTTCGCCCAGGGCGCAAAAGTAGCCAGGACCACCTCTGGGTGTGGGAATAGTTTCACACTTTGGGCCCATTAGTACCAACTGAGCATCGTGTCAACACCACAGCCTACCTGAGTGTTGTTGCTCACCACGTGCATCCCTTTATGACCACAGTGTACCATCTTCTGATGGCTGCTTCCAGCAGGATAACACGCCACGTCATAGAGCGTGAATCATGTACGACTGGTCTTTCTTGAACATGACAATGAGTTCACTGTACTCAAACGGCCTCCACAGTCACCAGATTTCAATCCAATTAGCACCTTCTGGATGTGGTGGAACGGGGGATTCTCATCAAGGATGTGCAGCCGACAAATCTGCAGCAACTGCGTGATGCTGTCATGTCAGTATGGACCGAACTCTCTCAGGAAGGTTTCCAGTACCTTGTTGAATGTATGCCACGAAGGATTAAAGCAGTTCTGAAGGCAAAAGGGGGGGAAACCCAGTACTAGCAAGGTGTACCTGATAAAATGGCTGGTGAGTGTATATTACAATGCATTTTAAAGTCACTCATTCAACGGAAGCAGACAACAAAAGAAAAAAACTTCTACATTTAGATTCCATCATGTAGGAGAATACATTACTTTTTTTTATGCCAGTTCAAGGACATGACAGAAAAATGTGTTTGTATTGCACCAGACATGGATGTATCATAATTCTTATTTGTTGATTTTACCTTAGAAGACCCAACTATGTCGCAGTTTGTTAATAGTAAGAGTTTGAGATCTGTTGGCGTTCTCAGATTCCTGCTTGGAGGTAGCAAAGATAAAAAAAAAAAAAGAGTTTGAAGAAGCAGCTCTTTCACTCAGTATTCCATTCAATCAATCCCTCATAGACTCATTAGGAGAGGCTTTCTGAAACTGGACGCCTGCCATTTCGAGTTGATTTATGACTAAAGAATAAGCCAGGACCTGAAGGGCAGGTTAGGAAAACTAGAAAGGGGGAGGAATCACAGCGGGTGAAAAGAATGCAGATTTTGGTGTGAACCCATTTGTCCCAAATGCACCCAGCAACTTAAAATAGCATTAATGGTATCTGACATTTAAAAAAAAAAAGTTTTATATATATATATATATATATATATATATATATATATATATATATATATATATATATATATATATATATATATATATTTATTTATTTATATATACTTTTACTTAAGACTTAATCCATCCTTTTTTTTACCTCCATTAATTTTCATCACATTATGCCTAGAAATAGGTAAATCTTTCTTTATTTGTTAACTCTGTTTCATAAAAGCAGTTGCTTATGTCTTGAATGGGATTAAAATTCTAAAATGGGTTTCATACGTGGATATCTTGAATATGCAAAGTGCTCTTCCTAATCTTTCCTGCTGCCTCCCTTCAACATGCCCCCCCACCCACCGTCACCATCGCTTTTGTATATCTGAGCAAGTTGTTTACGCAATTGCTTCGAAAAATTGCACTTAATGTGCTCGCGAATGCTTCCTGATTCTGTATTAGATGAACACTGAGCCCATAGTTGTATCTGTGGTGGAGTCCACCCTGCGCCTCCCAAAAATATAAGCATACAACTATTGACACAGACAGACTTATCTATGCCTGATCTTTTTCTCTCGCCAAGTTTGTGCAGCATATTGCCGCACTAAAAGCAGTATGCTGTGTAAAATGTATTAGGTTGTCTTTCTATTGGGCTTCCTCATAATTCTAAGACGGATGATAATAAACAGTAAAGCTGTTTGCCAGTGCCTCATTGTGACACTGCTGCTTATCCTGGTATAAACTCAAAAGCTTCAGTGTTTTTATGTGGAATCTCCTCTTATGTCCTCCCTCATTTCTCTGTTCTAGTGATTAAAGTAAAATAAGTTATTTATTGTTTACCTTAACTTGGACTACTTACACACTCATGAAGTGGAATTATGTCCAGTTACTTCCCTTTTTAGTTATCGTGGTTCATGTATAGAATTGAGGCTGATACAGACAACTTGTTCTTGTTCTGGAGGTGGCAAGAACTAAATGACGTATGATTCTCCTCGCAATTCTGGTTTAGGGGTTCTCGCCTCTTGTTTTCGACACATCATCATCTGAACAGAACTTTTTTCTCTCAGAACTTTTGTGAGATTTGGTCAGACATGTAAAGTGGGCATGGTCAATGCATGGTCATCCCGCTTTTCTGCTGGAGCAGAAGTTTGTACCGCAGTGCTTTTATTTCCATCTTCTTGGGAATAGCGAATAGTAACAAATCTTCCTCCTCCCCCACTTCAAGCATGTTATTCTCCTCCCTCATCAACTGTCATCTCTATCAATGTCAACGAGCGGCCACTGTTTTGTTGTTTCTGTCTCGGTACGTGTGTCACGTTGCCAATTCCACTATTAAACAACTTTGGGCTTGATTTTTGTGAAGTTATTGTAAAATATCAGGAGTTGCTGGTTTTTTGGGCTTGATTTCCAGAGTTGTGGATTGTGGCACTTGAAATATACGGTAACAAAACCTTACAAGCAGGAAGCAACGGAAATCACTGGCAGCTCATTTTGTAAAAGCATTTAAATCTCACTCACTGGACTGTCTGGTGTATACACACCAAACATCCTTACTTTTATATACAACATGACATTAAATAGTGTTAGTCTCTTAGTTGCAAACATGTGACATTTTATCAACAGAAATTACTCTTGCTCACTTCTCTCTGATTTGTCACCCTGACACATCTTGACTCGTTCAATAATGTTTGAAACTCCACTAATTCATATTGATCCATACTGTTTTAATAACATATAACCATGCTAGTGTTTTCACTATTCACATGACTGTCGCTTATTTTTCTCACGTGATCTGACAACCCTGTAGCCTTCAGGGTCAAACGATTTCAACCTGGAAGTGCCACAATATGCAGTTCCTAAAATTACCAGTAGGGGCAGCAGGCTTAGAATATGAATCTGGTTCCACTGATCCCCATGTTAACATTTTGAAGCAGAAATAAACACACTTAAAAGATGCATAATCTTTTCTTTTGCTAATGCTTTCATTTTAGCTACTGACAAACCTAGAAGAGCATTGTTTTTAAACATACATGGCTTATTCTGCTGTTAATTGTATTAACAGACTGTTTAAGAGTTGTTGACATTTTTTCATTTCATAAAAGTAAACCGATTAAAAAAATAATGATTTTGAAAAGTACTGTACCTCAAACAACATGCTAGGTGCAGTTGCAAACTTAACATCATGCTAAGCTATTGCAATAGTTTCATGAGAACATGAAAGCTTAAAACTATTAAGGGGTAAGTGGGCGAGGTCTGGGTAGTCTGTGTGGGGAGATCCGCCAGCTAAACGAATGTGCCGTTAACGTCACGATTTTTCTACAGCTTTAGCCAGATTTGTTTTAAGAAGGCAGATGCTAAATGTTTGTGTAGTACACAGCTGAGTGGACCTGACCCAGGATGCCATGAGCATGATCTGCCCACAGTTTGAAAAGATTCGTCACAAGGAAGTCCAGATGAACAGTTACTGGAGATGTCAGTTCAGATGAAATACCATGTGCAGATCTAAGCGAACTTGACAGCGGTTTATTTTAATTTATTAACAAGCGCGTACAGTAACCTGCTCATCACTGAAGTGAAGATTTGCAAAACTTTCAGAGGAAACTCGATGAAAACTTCTGACGTTCTGTTGTTGCCTTGTGGTGGTTAATGATCTCCCTTCTGCAGCAGCTCCGGATGCTAACCGAGTCACACAGCCTGTGGGGTATTACAGGTGTTTAACACAATTGTTAGCAGTGTCCTGGAATTTTTAGATTACAATTGGTGGACATAAATACCAACGGCGGTATCGTTTGTCCCGGACCTTAGCAGTTCTCAGCAGCCATAAAAACAGCCACTTCCACTTTAGCAATGGTTCGGTCTTATTTTCTGCTGCTGGCAGACATTTTGGGTACAAATCTCTAATGTTATTTGAGGCAAATATTTATCGGAGACTTAGCATGTATGTTGCAGCTAATTAGTGTCTCTCGACTTTGAATGTAACTGATATTTTTGTATTGCACTCAATTAATCCTCCTTTCAATTACTTGTCTGCAGATCATCAAACGGAAAGGGCCCGTCGCATAACTGCATATCTGATTTGCTTTTAGTTTGGAATTCAAATGAGCGTCGTTGCACATAGCAATCAGCCGTGATTAAAAGGGTCATGAAGATTAGTCTTCTATATTAAAGCCGTACGCAATAATCTCGTATACACTGATTGTAAATGCTGTCAAGGACCAAAGCTGTCATTGATGAAATGTGTTTATATCTTTATCAACTGACTCTCAGAAAACTATTGTCTCGTTCCGTGTGCGGAAATTAAAAGTGCGTTTTCCCCCTCAGGGCTGTAATTTTCCGCATATAATTTGTGTTGGAATCATGGAAAAAGACTGTGTTAAAGGTTCAGCCTGCTAAAATCTGTTTTAATTGCTTCGTGATTCTTTTTTTTTTTTTTTTTTTAACCGTGTGTACCTCGTTATCTCGATATGAACTTTGCCAACACTGACTGACTCCAGCTCCGAAAAATGTTGAGTTTTCCTGCTCACTTACATTCTGCAGTTCTATTTAAATCAGCCGGTGTTGCCTCATTAGTAATCAACTCAGCTCCTCGCAAACTTTTGGCTGGAATGGGAAGCAGTCTTTGCTGTCATTGTAAGATGTTAGATCTCTGTATTTATAGTCAGGTGGAACATGGCTCCCTCGCTCTGACTCTGCCGTCATACAAGAGACTGGAGGTTTTCATCATGATATTTGCATAACAGACAGGTCCTCACTGGCCTGCAGGAAAGCTGAGTTATGTTTTCATCTAGTGTCACAAGCCAGTTGGAATTTGAATATTGCCTATACTTTGATTTATGATTAAAAACCTGCAAAACTAATGATCCTCCCACCAGTCGAGGCTAAACTTTGTACTTTACACTTATTAGCAAATATGATCTGCTTACCGACTAAACCTGCTGCATGGCATGAAACTATTGCAGCGCTGTCATTATTGATTTTTCCTGCTGCTGGTAACCACAATGCAGCAGCTGGAACAGTTGGCTTGTAGTTTATTTTAGTTTTATAAAGCATATTGTGTTTAAAACAAAAAACACCTGTGTATATAAATCAGTTTTTGTTACTTCTCAGATTACAAGATGACAGCAAGGGTTTGGTGTCAAGTTTTATTATTAAGTGTAGGCACATAAAGGAAAACATCAAGGTATAACATTTAGATGTTTCATTAAAATACATTTGGTCTTTTTGTGTTTTATTATTATTCCCCCCGTTCAGCATTCAGATGAATCGATTTAAAGGTTAATGTCTTTCAGCAAGACAGGTCGATTTTGTATCGGTCAAAAGATTTAATTTAACACCATCATCTCAGTTAAAGCTAAGCGTTTTAATTATGCTTGAAGTGGCTTAAACCTTTAATCTCAGAATTATGAAATAAAACACAGAAAATCCTTTTTTTTTCTTTTTTTTTTTACAAGCGAACACCACCAATTCTGTGTTTAACAGTTTCTTAATCAAAACTTTTAATAAGTTGGGTCATTTTATAATTCTTTCAGATTTTTTGTGATTATCTAAAAGTATTTTTATGTTGTGATTATGGGGGTGTTGTAGGGGTCTAAGAGATGTACGTATAAGATATGACACATCAGGCATTCAGGGGTTAAACTGAGGATCTCGCCTTCTCCGTTTAAATGCTGAAGTCTACTAGATGACAGCAGAAGTTTGACTCACCACAGTGATATTTTTGAGACATGAAAGGTTTCTTTTTCATCATCAGGGTGTGCTGCTCACTTTGAATTCTTCCACCGTATCCAGGATGCCATTACACACTTTTTACCAGTTTAAATTGCATGACAGCTCTACAAATTTAGTCAAAATATATTTACAGATGCATTGATATCATATTAGATCAAGGGTCTGAAATGAGGGTTAATCAGATTTCATTAAGTAGTGTGATAATGAAGGTTTTTCACCTTGAATTATCTCTCAGTACAGGCAGATATGCCAGTTATTCAGTAATAGTATGCAAATGGCTGATGATGGTTATCAGTGATGCTCTCTGAACTCGATTAGCAAGTATGATCTGCTGATAACCTTTCATTAGCACATAGCCAAGGCACAGATCATCCGAAAGTTGAAGGCTGTGTACCGTCGCAGCAGGAAGTCACCGGATTTAAATTTAAAACAACAATAACAGAAACAGCATGGGTCTAAAAAGCAAGTCCTCCTTTTTCTTTGCTTGCATGTAAATGTGCAGCACGCTCATCAATCAGCAGTAATGGGGGATTTTTCTGACACTGACAACTTGATTGAGCATACTTATAACAACGATGCCCCACATACGAGGGATTAAAATGAGAGCCGTGTAGGAGCTGCAATGTTGCTTGGTGTGCAGCCTAATTAAAAAGTTAGGTTATCTTTTTGTCACTGTAAGCAGAAAGTAATAAAGTGTTGTGTTTTCAGGAGATGATCAGAACTACCTTGATTTCCCTGTTGGACTAGAGATGGCAAAGAAAAATGAATAATAGAAGCAAGGTAGAACACCAGTGATATTTTTTTTAATCACATTTTGGGGATGTCTCTCAAAATTCTTGTTATCTTCGTTCGTATTTTTGCCATCCTCAGTGAAGTATTTCCATCTGCGGCATGATAATATTTCCTGAGGCAGAGAAAACATCTTTTCCTCTCACATTTGGCTCTCTTAAAAATGGCAATTTAAAAGAATACTAAAGATGGTATATTTAACTTTATCTTCACAATGTACACCTGTGTTTGAACTAAGAACATGTTCTACATTTAATGTATCTTTTAATCATAAAATGTACAGAATACCTGCTCTTAGACTCTCGAATACTATCCGAGCAGAATTATTATTAGTATCTCACATTTCCAAAAGGAACACTGTTTTAATAACGTCTTTTAAACCAATGTTAGAAATGATACATCCGAATGTTAAAAAGCTTGATCTGACTTCCTCTCATCTTGACCAAATAGTTCTTTTGGAGTATCTCTGTCTCAGCCCACCGTGAGGGAGACTATATTCTATTTTCATCCACCTCATTAAGTTTTTCACTTTAATTAATGACAGGATGTGCTTACGGAGGACCTGTACCATCCGTTAAAGCCCATTACACGTCTTTGTACAGACAGGCTACCTGCTTCGAGCAAGCTTTTAGTTGGCATAGTCTTAAATGATCATGTGGAGTGCAATTCAAGAGAGAGGCACTCAGAGCATGTTTGTGGGAAAGCGTCTCTCACTGCCACACAGACGGTACAAATCATCTGTGTCGAGAGCACGGGAAATTTCATCTGCACGCTTCTTCAAGCAGTTTTAGTGGAACCATGAGGACTTACTTATACCTAAAAGGGAGATAAGGAAGAAAAGGTTGATTACAGCTGCATTTTGCCTGTTGAGTCATGTTTAGCCAGAAGCTGTGAAAGGCATTGATCTCCACTTTTCCTCGCTGCGTGACCCAGAAGTCGAAGCTGTGGGCAGCATCGCTAATGTCTGGAGAAATTACTGCAACTGGTGATTAGAAGTAATTATCAATGGTGAAGAGATGTTTGAGTGTTGGTATTATTGTTTTTTTTGTTTTGATTGAAAATAACTAGAAATATGTATTATAGTCGATAAGAATTGACTCCTCGTCTGAGAGCACGGAGCATGAAATGTCCAGAAATTATTGAAAAAAACCTTTAATTATTGAAAAGCTGCTGACGACAAAACAAAAGTCTTTGATGTAATAAACTATAATAAATAGGACACAACTGCAAACACAACTTAGCTCCGCTTAGTTTTTGATGTTCACCTGATCTGAATCAACCAGATTCAGTTTATGGTTTTATTGCATAAAACAGGCTCATTGTTCTGAGTTGGTAAAGACATACTGTTTACAATCAAAACTCTTGAAATCCTTGTTTAAACTCTTTGTAATGTTATCAAGAAATTTCAAGTAAAACTAAGAAGATGCTTCCAGGATCTTTAAATAAAATAAAAATGCATAGGAATTCTGTGAAGGTTTATGCAGATAATGGGAAAATATAGTTATAAAGATGTGTATACTGTGTGTGTGTGTATGTATATATACATATATATATATATATATATATATATATATATATATATATATATATATATATATATATATATATATATATATTATATATGAAAAAGAAAAACCATCCTGGACCTTTTTTTTTTGCGTATTGGGGTACGCTAGACACTTCAGACATTCAGGTAGATACATTTAAAGGTAAATAAATGTCGTCCCTTAAACGCCAGACTAAAGGTTGAATACATATATACACACGCCAACACAATGGCTCATAATTAGCCTTGCACATTGAGCCGTCTTTTTTTTTTTCTTTGGTGGAATTGAAGTAAATGCAGTTGAGCATTAAGTCCAGCATTAGGTGTATCAACTATATTGGCATGTTCACAGCTGCAGAAAATTGAGTGAGGTGTGCAGAGGAGGTGCCTTTGCTGGTGCAGACAGGATGTGCTAATAGGTGGTCTGAGTGCTTCGGAGACGGTAGAAGGTTCTCAGAGGCCAGAGAGCCAGAAAAATTGAGTTCTAATGGAATATCTGAAGGTGTTAAATGAAAGTTGACCTTTGCAGCTAATGCCTTGGGTCTCACAAAATGTGTATAAAACATTACCCCGAGATGGGATTTGGTCAACGATGGAGATAAATGTGGGACATAAAT
The DNA here is from genome assembly GCF_033807715.1 of Cololabis saira. Lineage (NCBI taxonomy): Eukaryota > Metazoa > Chordata > Actinopteri > Beloniformes > Belonidae > Cololabis > Cololabis saira. The sequence goes on along the minus strand of NC_084605.1, from coordinate 29,822,426 downwards.
ATTGTATCTGATTGAAAATACCCTGCGTTAACAGTGATGCTATTGGCGTTCAAGGTCAGTTATTTGGGGCAGTGGGAGTCCCTTCCTCTAGCTCCTTAGCATTAAAGCTTTGACCTTCCCGTTAGTTCCGAGATCCCAGGTGCTGCAAAACTGAAACTCAAAGTAAGAGACTTAGACAATGCACGTAAAAGTTGGCGACACCCAGCTCCGATAATGATATAGTCTGGTGAGGGCAAAGGCCGAGGGCTATCCTGCAGCTGAATGTGCCACAGATGGCTGCTCACTTGCCAGTGCAGGTTACGTGAGCGTTACATCTTGATGCTGCTATATATCCTGCTCTTGGTATCCTCATGCAATCCACTTAAGTGGCATGACAATTGTCCTTGTTTCACCTTGCCATTTTTCATCACGTTTTGGTGTATTCTTGTGTGCAAATTCAAGCAGTTATTTATCATCTTTGGGTACTGACTTGAAGTAGTTTGGAAAATTCTTAATAATAAATTCAGCAAAGATTCAGAAAAACCATAAAAACCTGGGTATGTTGTTCCTTCAATGAAAACAGGGTCATATTATTGGATTCTTAAAGACTGGTACACCTTTCATCATGTGGCAGATTATTCCAGGAAATGAAATTAAACTAAATATACATCTTTTACTCTGTGACCTATAATCATCATTTGCTGCTGAAAGCTTCATGCCACTTAGGTTATTAACATGTAATTATGCTGTATCCGAGTGGATTAACCCATCAGGCAGTGTTTTCAGGAAGATTTACTCATCACATCTTGATTCGAGTGTGCTTCTGGTCTCCTATACCTCATCACTCTGACAGAGAAGACTGAACCTGTCTCCATTTAGAGTGCTTTTTGTGTGAAAGTTTCAACTCTTGTGTCTCCTTTCGTGTGGCTTTGTGAGCTCTCTCCAGTTATTCAATCATGACTGTGTAGGTTTGTTTCTGTTAATGGGGCTCTGTGGTAGTTTTATGGGCCTCAACTGTTGGCGCATGTCTCCATTATCAGGAAAGACCCAACAACGAGAATTTTTGGGAACCTCTAAGGCAGGGGTCGGCAACCCGCGGCTCCAGAGCCGCATGCGGCTCTTTAGCGCCGCCCTAGTGGCTCCTGGAGCTTTTTCAAAACTGTTTGACCTTTCTTCTTCTTTTTTTTCTCTTTATTTTCTCTTTTTTCTTTTTTTCCTCTTATTTTCCTTTTTCTCTTTCTTTCTTCCTTTTTCATTTCCTTTTTAATCTCGACATTTCAACTTTTTTCTCGACATTTCGACTTTTTTCTCGAAATTTTGACTTTTTTCTGAACATTTAGACTTTTTTCTCAACATTTCCACTTTTTTCTTGAGATTGTACTTCAACATTAATCTTGACATTTCGACTTTTTTCTCGAAATTTTTACTTTTTTCTCGACATTTAGACTTTTTTCTCAACATTTTGACTTTTCTCTCAAAATTGTACTTCAACATTAATCTTCGACTTTTTTCTCGAAATTTTTACTTTTTTCTCGAAATTTTTACTTTTTTCTCGACATTTTGGGTTTTTTCCTCGACATTTCAACTTTTTTCTCAACATTTCGACTTTTTTCTCAACATTTCGCCTTTCGCCATTTTCCTTCATTCTAAGGCTGATACAAGACTTTTCATTTTTTGCGGCTCCAGACATATTTGTTTTTTGTGTTTTTGGTCCAATACGGCTCTCTCAACATTTTGGGTTGCCGACCCCTGCTCTAAGGGGACAAGTCACATCCCCTGCCATAAGTTAGGTACTCTAACTGGGGGTACTAACTGCTAGGTAGGGGGAAGTGTTTGCAGGGTGCTAATTCAGTGCACTCTAGGCAGGAAAAGAAATTGTTCGGCCATTTTTAATGACCCCTTTGAGTTTGAAACGTCCCTTCTCATTCATCCTTACCATTGGAGTCTATGAAAACAGAAATGCAGAAACCATCTCAGCTCCGTCGATGTTCATCTTTTCATTCTAGATTAGCGTTTTCTTTGCCTTCTTCTACTTTTTCTTAATAGTGGTTGCCAAACAGTGAAAGTAGTACCCTATTGCCAACAGATGTTATGGAGTGGTAGTTTGCTCAGTCAGTGGATCCTACCAAGTCCGTCACTGTAAATGGGGACACAAGGAGGTCACCTTTTTTGCAATCCCAGGCAGCTAGATTTTCCCTCGGATCGCCACTAATGGAAACTTGCCTTGTTTAACTGGGTGGATGGTTGTGCAATGTACTAACCTTCTGACCTCCAGCACTATGATTCCAAATGATTGCTTCTCTCTGGTGGCCTAAATAAGAAAAAGGGCTGAATTTAGTTGTATTTAGTTTTGTCCATGGAGCACAGTGTACCAGAGTGATAAGAGGTAATACCTGCCCTCAGTGGAACAACGAGTCCTGGGAAGCAACAACTTTTTTTTTTCCACTATAAGTTTGACTGAACTTTGCCTTTTATGAAATTACATTTGTATTGTCGTCAGTAAAGTTTAATGTGTCCCTGACTGCTGTAACGGAGATAAATATGTTTTGTACATCTAAGTGATTACTGGAACTAGATGATGGATGACTTTATTTCTTTTTTTCTGTTCATGTCTTTTCTTTTAGTGTTTGTTGGACACTTATAGAAATCAGAAACTAGCTCAAACCTGTGCTTTTCTTAAGTTGGATTACAATGTCTTAAATGGGTCACTAACCAGTCAGTTTATAAAAGTAATTCCAAGAGATGAAAAGGGAGTTATTTGTAAGCAAATCACATAATGTTAATATTATTGCTGTGCTATTACTGGTGAAAAAGACTTGACCTTTACACTTTTTTCTTCTCTTTTTAGGGTTTTTCTGCGGGCTATTAGTCAGTATGCAGCGGTGTTAAACAAGAAGTTTCTGGATCAAACCAACTTTGAGCTGCAGGTAAGTACAACAGCAACACAAAGGTCAGCCTGTTAGTCAACAGTGGGTTAACATTTCTAGCACTTTTTAAAGGCAATTTCAAAAGCACTTTCAGGCATTATTTTTGCACATCACTTCGCTCCAGTTTCCCACTGAGGTCCTTCCACATTCTGCCTTGTTGGACCCTCAAAACAAAGAACTGATAATTAAAGGAAAGCTACAAAAAAAATAACAACAGTTACTTTGTAATGGCCAATTTATGTGCATTGCTGAATATGTTAACAAGCTCACCTTTGAATAGACCAGCTTTTTGCATTTTTAATGTCTGGCACATAGAAGATTATTGTAAACAAACAAATTATTTTGAGTCACCGTGTTTTAATTCAACTAAAAGTGTATGAAACTGTTTCTGAGTAAACTTGTTTTGTTTTCCCTCCAATCAAAGCTGCAGCTCAGTGGTTTACAGCAATTTTATCTCCGTTACTCTTGTACACAATTTCTCAGACTTCTAGTTGGTTTATACTCATCAAAAATGTGCTATTTGATTCTATCGTTCTCAGTATTCAGAGCATAAAGTGCATTATTCAATATGCTTACATGGATTGTTTACACAGCAATGAAAAATAGAGTCAACTTTAGACGTTTCTGAGCTACTGTCATTGTCTGATTGAAAGTGCGCTCTGGAAGACGATGGTCTAAATCACCAGCCTCTTCATCCTCAGGGACAGCTTCCCTGACAAAGAATTGTAACCATCTCATCTAAAGCTTTTGATTTAATGAAACCATAAAGCTTTCCTGCCCACAATTTGTAGTAGTGAATAGCTTTGTGGTAAAACAAGGCTTTGAGCTGCGAGTTAAATAATCTCCTATTCTTTTCTCCACAACACTGTGTCTCTGTCTTTATCTGGGTTAGCTGTGGAACAATTACTTCCACTTGGCTGTAGCCTTCCTCACCCAGGAGTCTTTGCAGCTAGAGAACTTCTCGAGTGACAAAAGGGCCAAGATTTTCCACAAGTAAGTATGAGCACTCTCAAAACGCTTTTCAAACCTGCACACAGCACAAGTTCTTTCCTCAGAGACACTTTGAAGCCCACAGGGATGCGCAAGGATTTCAAACATCCCATGGTTCCTTTAAGAGGCTGCTCTAGTCTTGCAGCTAGCGAGTTATTGTGTGGCACATGATGTTGGTTGTGACCTAACTCAGCTAGAGATGCAGGAAGACGACACACCAGAGAGCAGTTAGGTTTTGCTCAGTGAGACAATTGCTTTATTAAATGCGACTCCCCCACCCGCACCCAAACTCAACTATCAAACGAGGAGCATCTAAACTTAATGAAACTAAACTAATCTTTCCTAATGGAAAATAAATAAAGATAAGAGTAACATTGTTACAGCCACTGTTAAAGTTTCAGAGAGTAATACAATCAGTGTGCATTTGGCTCTACTTTGTCACTTTATTTCTATTTGTCACTTATTTCTTTCGACTCTCAGGGAAGTATTTTCTTACAAAAAAAGAAAGTTCAAATAAGTACCGGTACCGGTACTATAGTTTACACTTTGTAATGCATAACATTTACAGTACACTATTTGTTCTCTACCTCAAGTGTCACTGTGTTGAGAATGATTTGAGAATAAATGTTCTGAAGGAACCAGTGGATCCACGGTTAGTGTTTTTCCTTGCATTTTAAGAATTTTATAAGCGACACGCTAATATCGTGATAATATCGTAATCGTGATATTTTTGTCCACTAATATCGTGATATGAAATTTTCATATCGTCCCATGCCTAGAGAGAATGGATGAAACTTAAGTTTAAATTCACAAAGAAGTGTGCGCTCCCACAAAAGAAAAACAAGTGTCCCGGAGGGAACAAGGGGAGTATCTCGAGGAGTAATTGCAGCTGGCGACACACAGACGAGCCGCCCGCTAGAATCCCATCACGTTGTCCAACACACCCGACACTTTTGTCTCAACAGGTTTTTGCTGCGGCTTGATTAGAGTGCAGGACTTGTGGCGCCGGTCCAATCATAGCTGCCGATAGGCGGGATGACCGAGCAGCAGGGGCAGGCAGGCGGTCCTGCACGGCAGAAAAACAATCAGAGCGGTCAGAGAAAGAAGACAGGGAACCTAAAACTCAGGTTTCAGGACAGGCTCCCCCACGTTCTCCTGAAATTAAGATCATAGTATCTCTGACACACGACTTTTGTCCTGTCGGCGGATGAAGATGACGAATGCTCATGTTGAGCAGCACAAATTTATTTTGATGCAGCTGTTTTAAAGTTTTAAATGCATAAAAGTTGGACCTTTACCATCAATCCCCTCGCTTATCCACTCCCTGCTTCAAAGAAGCCGCATTCATCTACATTAGTATTTCTAATATAGCGCGTGTGATGGTCCATTTAAACAAATAACTGCTTTCTGGGAAGACTTTGAGAGCATTGGCTCCTATCTTCATTTGGAGGTGCTTTTGCCCGTCTCACATAGATCACAGCGGCTGTTGTCTGACAGTGGTGTACTGTTTGTTGGTCAGAGCTTTATTATTGGCCCTGATAAACTCTGCCAGGAAGATAAAAACCAATCCCTGGTGCAAGACAACAACCAGATACACGCACGAGATGTTCCAAGACACCCACGCAACGCTTTTCTCAACTTGACAGCTTTCCCCGATAAAAGCATGTGCTCGAATTCACCTACACAAGACTTGTCATTTCTAATGAAAATAATGAGACTCTTCTCCTGCTCACTATTTTCAGATTTTTGGGTTGTTTTTTTTTTTTTACTCTCTCTCGTGCATCTCATTCAAATGCAAAGTGGTTGTTTCCAGAGAGTGCAGTAGAGAGACACACTTTTCATCAAATTTCTGGTTTTTACGTCTTGAGCCACCCACACTCATTCTGGGTTATTGCGTCTCCGCCCCCCCCCCTTGCTAGTCGCCTTTAGCTTTTCTTCATCCTCTGCCGTTTCTTTATGTGCTGGCGCTGGCGTCGTCAGCTCTGTCTGCTGTACCAAATGTTGCTTCTGTCTGAGAAACCGCAGAGCAGAGGGCTGAAATCATCCGTAAAGGACAAGCGCTGCCCTTTGGCATTCTGCTTGGAGTTTCTCCTTCAAGAGATGACTCCCAGTCCTGTTTGGGGCATCCATGTCCATTATCGCAGTCTGTGTAATCATTCTCAGAACAATAGACAGAACGTTGATAAAACGTTAACATGCCAGCAAAAACAGAAGGATAAACGCTCCTGTAGCTTAATTGTTGGTTTGTTGTTCTCTCATTTTCCAATAGTTTCCTTCATTTATTTTAATGTGAGTCTGTGGCAACATGCAGAATTGTATAGGTTTAGAAAATAAAAAAGTTTTGAAGGTTTAGACACTGATTGGGAACAATTCCTTTATTTAATTCCTGCAATTTTTTTTATCTTGTTTTCAATCTCTTTGCCATTAGGACTCTGAATCAATCAATCAAACTTTATTCGTGCGGTACTTTTCATACAACACAAAAGTGTTTGACATAACTAAAACAAAAGCACAACCACAACACATTTTCACGATCGCACACAGGAAAACAACACACGTAGACGCATACCAATGACATTAAAAACAGAGCAGAAATAGAAATAGAAATGCCACGAATTAGTCATGGTTGAAGGTGCACACTTCCATATAGCTAATGAGCCTGTCAGGCTGTTAAAGATGAGCTACTGTTGGATTTCCTAGATTGAACCAAATTCTAGACTTACAAAGGCAGTGCAACTAATAAATGTTGGCAGAGGATTTGAATGAAGGAATTGAGGCAGTTTTGTAGCAATTGACCCTTTTGTCTAGACCCCGTTGCTAGGTGGACAAAACTGTCATCTCTCCCGTCCACTTCCATTGTAAAAACTGGGTTTTACATCACTTTATTTCGGATTATTGTACCAAATAAAATCAACAGCAAGTAGATATAAATAAAAAGGAACACTTCAGGTACCGTGTATTGAGATAAAAAAACTGAGCGTTTTGGCAAAAACTAGATCTTTTGATTAGTTTATCTAATAGCACGGTGGAAGGGTTGAACTGCAAGTGCGGCCGTCCACATAGCTTTATCTAAAGCAGACATTTTTCGTAATTTACTGTTGGTTTGGGGATGAAATGTATTCCTGTGATTCTCTCTGGGTAGCCGGTGTCACTTTTACAAGTGCCCCGAGCACACTGCTTAACCATTGTAAGATAAATAAATAAACGCTTCGCAGTTGTAGCTATGGGTTGTAGCTGCTGCCGAGCTGACTTTGTTTTGGCAGTACGGATCGGATTTCTGCCAGTTTGGGGATAAAAATATGCTGCACCCTCATTACACTGTGTGCAGTGTGCTCCCAAGTGTTTCTTTTGCTAATACAAAGTAAAAAAAAAAATAATCCAGTGATTTAAATTTTGATACAAGGCAAGTAAAAACTAAGCTTTTTCTATATAATGTGAACGAGAGAGACGGCTGTTTTGTCCAACCGGATATTCTGCCCGGATGTAGCAACAGAGAATGATTTTTCTGATTGGTCAGTCAGGGACCAATCAGAAGGCTGACAAAGGGTCAATTATTTGATACATCCAAACTATAAATCCAAAGTTGGTATACAGGACCAACATGCAGCCAAGTTTGGACCTGGGAAATATGAACAGCTTTTGGTATTTGGCCTGTTGAAGGTGTCAGTGAGAGAAACTGTTATTTCCGTTGTCTGTGTTCATAGCACTTAATTGGTACTGAGAGGTCTCAGGTGTGCCAAGAAAATACCCCTCTCACCTTTGCTTTACCTAACTGTTAACAAACTTGGATCCCTGTTTTATGACCCTACCATTCCCATGTTATAGCTAAATTTGACTCATCGGAGCAGGAAGCTTGTTTTCAGTCTACTGTTCTTCAACTGTGATGAGCCCATGTGAATTGTAGCTTCCTTTTCTCAGCTGACCCAGGGGCACCGGCGCGTTTCGACTTTCGTGTGGTCCGAGGTGGTCGTCTGCACACCGTGGTTATAAAAAAGAGCTACATAAATGAACGTTGCCTTTATGCCGTCTTGAACCAGTCTCCTCTAATCTGTAGCATCATCAAGGGACTTTAGCCAAGACAACTGCCTGTCACTGGATATGTTCTCTATAAATCCTAGATATGGCAGTGCATAAAAATCCCTGCAGATCAGCAGTTTCTAAAATACTAAGTCCACCCTGTCTGGCACGAACAACCATCCCACTTTCATAGCTTCTTAAAGCACCTTTTATCCCCACTCTGATGTTCAGTCCGAACTTGAGCAGGTCATCTTGACCTACACACTTGAATGCATTGATGTGAGCTTATGAGATTAGATATTTGCACCAGAAGAGCTGTTTAAGAGATGTAGCTAATAAACTGCTGGATGGGTGTCATCATTGTAACTGTTAATAACAAGAGACTGAACCTATAAAAATGAGAGTAAAGTTTGGCTCTACTGCAACTCTAACTTTCATGTAGAAGTGCTGACCTGATCGAATATGCACGCACATACACAGCTGGATATATAATGAGCATGCAGACATGTTATTGTTATATGCTGGCATGAGTGACGCGGGGGAAGCAAGCATCATATTCTGAGGTTTTGTGAATATCTCGCACAGCTTTGGATCAGGCTTTAATCTCTTCAGAGATGCCTTCAAAAGGTATTCCTTGTCTGTCATGTATTTTTTCTCGTTTGTTATCCAGCTCCTATCTTTTCATCGCGCTACGCTTACACTTTTTTTCCCCCTTTTTCTTCTCCGTTGCGAACTTTACACCCTGACAGAGTCGTACTTCCCAGTGCGAGCTGCCGAGACCCACTCACCACTGTCCCTCTGTCACTGAGTTATTTTTAGTTAACCTCACTGAGAGCTTTTCGCCCATGGCTGACAGGTATACGGTGTAGGTCCTGACAGCTGACAGTCACAGCTGTCTGTCTCCCCGACGACACGGGTGTGACAGAATAGCACCGTGTGCCTTTAGTCTCAGCACACACACACCCATCTACACACCCACGGATGAACGAGCAACCCGAGTCCTACCAGTGACACACAACGTTGCTGTGAGAAGCTTTTGCCACAAATAAAAAATCTTTTTTTTTCCCCTTTTAATGATACATGCAGTCACTGAGATGAAGACATGTATTAATTATTTAGAATGCCACTAATATCAGTCCTCGGGCTCTTAAACTGCTTCCTTTGACAGCTGACTGCTGTCATCAGGGCTTTGGCCCGGCCCAGCTGTAAACAGATGATGCAGCTGCTTTTTCGAAGCATTACTTCAGTTCTCATCCCGTGTCAAAAAACGTTAACGGGCCTTTGGTACAGTATTGGCAAAACCGTCAGTTATGTTTAAAATTTCTTTCGAGGCTCTGTTAAGGATGCTCTAAAGGGCGTGCAGGGTGAAAACAGATCCTATAGTTCAGAACAGCTGCCGCACGCAAACTCCACTCTTTATTTCTGTACAATATTGTGCCAAGGTGTCAGTGGGCAAAGAGGAGGCGATAGCGGAGTCACTAAGTGTGATGGACTGCTGTTGGACAGGCTTTAGGCTTGGCTCGGAAAGCACGGCAGCTCCCAAAGTGCAACCACTTTGCAGAGTCAAATGTAGATCAGATCAAACGAGGTTATTGTTTACAGTTTGGGGGAATATGTTTGGTCTCTTAGAGCTGCAGCTTTGGCTTGAAGATGCATCGCAATTAGTTTCACGTACTTGGGGTTTATCACACTGCGGTAATGATGCACCCTTTAAGTAAATGGAGGCTGTGAGAATGAGAGAAAGCAGCAGCACATCTGATTTCTTACTGTTAAAGTAAAGCATGTTCTTAAATAACATTAAAACAAAGGTAATTCAGGTCTAACTTCAAAATCAATTAGCTAACTTTTGCAAAGTCGTGGGCTGGTTTCTCCCAAATAAGAATGACCTTTTCTCTGCTGTGTGGTATCTCTAGCTGATCTGTAATTTAGTGCAAGGTGCTGTTTGTTAGCTTATCTCTGCTCGCACGTAAACGCGTGTTGGAGCAGCAATCAACCAGCGTAGCTGTTGATGGATTTTTGCAGGTTTAAAAAAAACCTGCCGAACCACACGGCCGGCTTCAGAGTGGCGTCTGATTCAGAGCTCAAACACAATATTGAGGTTGAGTGGAGTCATTCCCCGCGGTGAACCAGCAGTGAAAATACAACTAATTACTTCTCCGTATGCAGTCGTGCAGCTAAAGTGTGCTGTTAAAGGTCACTAGACCTGAGGAAAAAAGGTCAGGAGTGGCCCTCTTAGGACTGTTACCATTATTGTATTTCTTGATGTCAAAACTGTTGCAGGCTTAAACTTACTCTCTTTTACCAACAGACATCTCAAAGGCGTCAGAGCCATGACTTCTTCGTTTTTATAGAACAGGACTCATTTTTTTCTCTGCTTCTTTTCCCCCATTTTTTATTCTTTTGACCGCGACAGTCTGGAAAGGACGGAGACGGGCTCCAAGCTGCCTTGAACATTGGTTCATGAGCAAGGAAGCGCCAATGAGCATGATCACTCTGGTTTACTCTGAAAAAAATTGCTTTGGAAGAAATCAGCATTAAAGAGATAATTAGATTAAAAAAACAACTGGCTGCTGGTATCAGAAGAAGCTAATTTACCAAGGTCCAGTCACTGAATCTGTTACATTATGATCTATAATTAGACATTCATTTGTTTTTAATCATCATATACCTCGTTTTCTGGTGGAAAACAACTGAAAACACGATGTCCGTTAAATATACAGTATTGTCAACTTTACTGCAAAGCATGAAATACCTTCTTTTTGTATACTTTTACCCAATTTTTTTTTTTTTGCTGGATAAAAAAAGGAGAAATGTGCTTAATATATGGACTAACTGCAAAGTGTTAAGCATGAGTAACCCCAGATTACCTTAATCCATTTAAATCTTCAGTGGAGGAATATGACAGAATCGTGTGTCACATCTTTGCTGTTTTTGTTTCAGGTACCAGGACATGAGGAGACAGATCGGCTTTGAAATCAGGGATATGTGGTACAATCTAGGTAATTAAACCCACTCTTTGTGTCAGCATTATTCGCTTTAACTTTTTAAAGAGAACATTTCCTCTGTTTTTTTTTTCATGCACGAGTGCACACAGACTCCTCTTTACAGTTGGCATGGCTTGAATTTATATTTTCTCTGTTTGTTTTCATGATTGTGTGCTAATCCTGCGTCGTGACCATTATTACCTGAAACCAAACAAGGGCCAGGAGCGAAATGCAGACAGTCATGTGTTAATTGACTCCGTAATGGGATGAGGGACATTTGCTGTCGTGGTGACGTCTGGAAGGAGATTTCACTGCAGCACAGCCATTGTGTTGTTAGATTTGGGCAGCTGAGTCTCCCTGCCTCCTGCAATCAACACATTCTGATCCTATAATTACAAATTCCCACCTGATTAACTTATTTTTTATTGTGCACAGCTTTCTTTTTCTTTCTCCACATGAGGTGTTTTGGGTAAAGGTTATTTGCCACTTATTAGATATTCTGACAAGAGGAGACTTGACAACTATGAGATGATCAGAGACAATTCTTAAAATAACGTTGACTCAGAACTCCAAATATTACACGTTATTTTCTTGTCAGCTTCCATTTACTAATATTCATACATTATTGGTGTTCAGGTCCGTAGCACGTTCCAAAAAAGCTCTTAGTGCTTCTAAGGAGAGGAAAGAAAAGAACAGGTCAATATGGGTGGCCACCCTTCCTGAGTCTGATTCTGCCAGAGGTTTCTTCCTTTTAAAGGGAGTTTTTGAATCCCACAGTCGCCCGGTGCTTGTTTAGGACAGGGGAATCGTATTGGAGAAAAGTCTTGATGCAATTTGTTGGTTTCCTTGGTGAGGCAATCATTCTTATTATTATTTTAATTGGCTTTGTATTAATTGGACTTGTATTCTTGAAGTTCCTTAAGATTACATTCATTAATCAATCAATCAATCAATCAATCAATGACTTTATTTGTCCCCAAGGGGGCGATTAGTTTCGCGACAAGAGAAGCACACAATGGGTAAATATACATAAAATATACATAATAAATTACAATAGTAGTATAGACCTAAGCTTCCCCCACTACCTTTTCCTTCCTGCATTTAAAAGAACAATAGCGGAGGGAACAAAGGAGTGTTTATATCGGTTTGTCTTTGCAAAAGGGAGTCTAAGCAGTGTACCTGATGCTAGAAACTGAAACTGTTGATGTAAGGGATGTGAGCAATCAGACAATACGGAGTTTGCCTTCTTGATCAGCTGTTTGTTATAAAGATCTTGTAATGTTTGTTGAGCCGACCCGATGATTTTACTGCTTAGACTGACAACCTTATTGAGCAAGTTTCTGTCTTTGACTTTTAAAGATTGAAACCAACAAATGAAAGAAAAAGTGATGACAGATTTGATGAAAGAACGATAAAACATAGACATCAGGGAAGAATCGACCTGGTATTTTGAAAGTTTTCGGAGACAGAAAAGGCACTGCTGGCTTTTCTTATATAGCGAGTCTGAATTTTTCCCAAATGACAGTTTGTTGTCAATAATAGTGCCTAAATATTTGTAAGACTCAACTATTTCAACTTCTTCACCCTCAATCACTTTTCTTACAGGAGAGGGCTGCACACGTCTGAAATCGCTACACATATCCTTCGTCTTAAAAATATTCAAAGATAAAAAAGATTCCTCGCACCATTTTAAAAAGTATTCATTTGTCGTGGTTTGGTGCTATAGAAATAAAGCTGACTTAAAAACAATAGCTAAATAATGTATAAGATCATTGACATTTTAGAAAATCATTTTTTTTAAATATTTGAAGGGATTTACACATTTCTCCTTTTGCATTATTTCAATAAATAATTAAATTCATCTGAAGAGATTCCAGTATGTAAAGGCCAAGGACACCAATACTGGACACCATCCTTCATCAGTAGCCGATATTAACCACAGCCCTATGCAAACGAACTGGCCCTATAAATTATTTATAACAAATAAGCCAGTGCTGCATAATGAGAAACATCTTGAACACTATACATTTCTCATAATTTTTGGTTCAGAATAAAAATAAATAATATTTTAACAATTACATCAATGAAACTTCTCCGTGGCTCTTATGATTCTTTTCTGTGGAAGAATATCAGATACAAAGAACTTCCTCTCTCTGTCAGAGCTCTGATTATCTGTGCTGCAGGGGCGAAGAGAAATTCTGTACATCACCTTTTACACCTCTCAACATTCTGGGTCAACTTATTGAGCAGGTCTCAGTTTTTAAAATAACTGGGAACAGAGGTTGACTCCGGTCTGTTTTTTTTTTTCACACATCTGTTCGTGAGAAGTCACATCAGCGCTTTCACCTCCTGAGAACATTAAGAACCTTTAATGTCAGCAGACATATTTTAACTCTGGTTTATACATCAGTGATTCAGTCTATCCTCACCTTTTTAATATTTCATCCTGGTATAACTTCTCTCTATTAAACACAACCAAACCAAATTCTGCCACCTAATCAGTCAGTCCAGCAAAAGTAGAAGAATTTCTGTCGCCCTTTTTTAAATCATTTTTATCATTTTTGCTTTTATCTTTATCTATCTACTTTGGGAAACCTTTATGAAGCTACTTAAGACTTGACTGTACAAACAAACAAACAACAAAAAGCCTTACGTTGGCCTCGTCCAGAGGTGGTGCCGACATCTCTGCTCTCGGAGGCACCTGGGAAGGAAATACAAGACAGATATGTGCGTTTTTCTCAGACGAAATATTATCCCAGATCTTTAAAGATGTGGTCCAAAACCCAGATATGCAGCGGTATGGGGTTGTTTCAATGTCACTGACGGAGGTCATTTCCACTTCCTGTGATTGTAGCATTAATGTGCAAAAGTACATTGAAGTTACAGAGAAGTATTTTCTACTGCACAAAAGCACATTCTGCACATTGAATGGCTGCAGAAGAAGGGAGTACAGGGCCGGCCCGTCTGAACTCCTGACCCGTTCCCAACAGAGAATTTGTGGAGACTTTTTAAATGTAACTACGGCAGCTCTGTATTTTTGTACAATGTGTTTGCAGCAGAAATGGGTCAAGATGATAACAGAAATGTTATCACTCAATAGCGTCAAAGCCAGAATGTCTTTAGTGTTGTGTAAGTGAAGAACTGGTTTGTAATAACAGAATAAATTAAGTTGATCAGAAAGAGAATTCATTATATTGAGTTCATCCTGCCTGCCAACAAACAGAAGTCAAAGGAAATTTAAGAATTGCAGAATAATTCATTGAAAATATATTTATTTATTTTCATGTCCTCCTCCTTGTGCTTTTTTTTTATTGTCAAAACTTAATTGAAATTTTTATTTTACTTTGTGTATATTTGTGATCTTTAAGGCCCTCACAAGATAAAATTCATCCCTGAGATGGTGGGTCCTATGCTGGAGATGACACTCGTTCCTGAGATCGAGCTGCGGAAAGCCACCATCCCCATCTTCTTTGACATGATGCAGTGCGAGTTCCACTTCACCTGCTGCTTTCAACGGGTGCGTTTTCTTAAAACCTTCAATAAACATAAGAGAAGCAGGGGTAGAAGTGATGAGAAGTAGGAGTAGCTCGCAGTGATCCGTCTGACAGACGCTTTCATAGCCCAAAACATACTTAGAATTCTGCAAATCCCATTTTGTTGTGCTACAATTATCAACAGACACGGTGAGTGTAACTTAATAATATGCCTCGTTACTGTACAAAATTAAGCCGCTCTGCTTGAGGAAATCCACTTGGTTACAGCTGTTGAGTCATAAGATGTTTCAGGCTGTTTTCCTTCCTGTGCGGGGCTCCCAAAATATGTAATGCTTATGTTACTAGTGTCAGATAGTATGGAAAGAAAAGAAAGTGGTGTCACTGGCATTTTTAGTTGCTTGAAAACCGCAACAGTAAATCAAAATTCCTCTTTTTATTCCCCAACATTTGTCCAGCTCCAGGTTAAGATGCAAGCCGCTATATTTTCTTTACTGCATTTCTCTTTCTTTCTGACATGTAAACCCTTGACTTGACAAATATCAGCATTTATATGTTCTTTTGCTTGGCTGCACTCTCCCGCGCTTTATTTGTCTCTGTCCAAAAGACAAGTACATCCAGGAGTTTTTTATTGTTGTGGTTTGTTTTTTTCAGCACAATGAAATATGTCTTCTTTTTTTTTCATTATTATTATTTTATCCAGAAGGCAGAAACACCCTGGACGTGTCTCATGTTGCAGCCTTGCTCAGCTGTTCTTACAAAATTTTAACGGATAAAGAAAAGCTTAAATAATGAGCGGAAAATACCAGCTCACAGCCAGCTGCGCTGCAAAAAAGAGGGACGATTAATGTCGGCGCCCAAACCCCTCTCAGCTATGTGTTTCATGCAGGGAGAGGGTGAGAAAGGATGACGGCGTTAATGAATTGAAATATTAGCCACACTGATTATTTACGCCTGCTCTATCTAATTGCAGTTCGAGAACGAGATCATCACCAAGCTGGATCACGAGGTGGAGGGGGGCCGCGGAGACGAGCAGTACAAAGTTCTCTTTCAGAAAATGTAAGTGGCGATTCATCGGCAGGATTACGTCTGAGCCCCTCACGAATTAGATGATGCTAATTGCAGCATTGCACCCCTAAAATAATCAGTGTGCTGATGATCACACGACTTCTCATCACAGCCTGCGTCATTGTGATATGTTCTTAGTAGGAAGATGCTAACACATCCCTAATTGGCAAAAAAAAAGGAATGTTTTCCCTGCTTTGAGCAAGGATGTTGCTCTTTAAACTGCCGTAGAAGCTCTCTGTACTTTTGTTTCACTGCCGCTCATGGCTTCTCTCCCTCTCTTCCTCCTCAACACAACAAAAACACCAGTTTACTGGAGCACTGCCGGAAGCACAAGTACCTGGCCAGGACTGGGGAGAACTTTGTCACCCTGGTGGTGCGTCTGCTGGAGAGGCTGCTGGACTACAGGACCATCATGCACGACGAGAACAAGGAAAACCGCATGAGCTGCACCGTCAACGTGCTCGTAAGACTGCTACCGCCAATCCCTGAAAAACGTATAAAAGCCATCAGCGCGTAACCCAGTCGCATCTCAATGCTCGCAGACGAGAAAAAAGCACGTCAGTGTTCTCAGATGTTATCACTGAGCAGCTGACCTGAACCAGCTCTCTTCGCTGATGTGGCATTTCGTCTTGCGACACTGAAATGTCAGTTTTATCCCACCTGGCTGAGGGCATTGAGCAGGCGCTGGTTCTGCATTGAGCGTTTGTTACATTTAGGTTTTGTCAGTGCATTGATGCTGATCTCATAAACCCGTCTCAATGCCTTTTCTGTGTCTTTGCTGCAGAACTTCTACAAGGAGATAGACAGAGAGGAGATGTACATCAGGTAAGACCCAGCCGAGAATTTTTGATGAAAGTTGATTTCAGCACCCTTGAAGTATTTTATATAAAAGACCATGGTACATTACATCTCTTCCTGTATATCACCAGAGAGACAGATTGTGTTCAAATATGTCTCCTGTCACAAATCTCAAGTCTCAGTTCCCTATCTCTCTCTCTCTCCCAGGTGTTATTAGAGGTAAACTAGGCAGCCAGAATTTACCAGTGTAGCTTGAGTAACCGCCCGTTGTTGAAGTGTCAAAGGCCCGCTTTAAATTATAACCGTAAATTGTTTTTTTTCCTGCCAGGTACCTGTACAAGCTGTGCGACCTCCACAGAGAATGTGACAACTATACTGAGGCTGCGTACACTCTGCTGCTACATGCGAAGTTGCTCAAGGTATACAGACACGACACTGACAACAAATTAAAGTAGTGCTGAAAGTAGTGCTCGTCTAAGCCGTTGAGCCATAGCGTGAGACGGATTGTGTTTAACCTTTAGGCGCTACGTCTCTGAATTTAAATGCGTGCGGACAACGATTGAGCTGCATCCCTTTAATCCCACCGTGCCATGAGAGGCCTGCTAAGAAGGCAGAACTGCCGAGCAGCATCTCTTTCACCTTGCATAGCTAATGCAGGTATCTGATATTATCTGGTGTTTCCTCCGAAAAACATAAAGATCACGGTTAAAGTACGAATCAGTTCAGCATCATCTCTGCTCTGTTGTCTTATGAGAGGAAAAGGGCAGGTTTCTTATAATGTCATTTGACACATAAATATTAATAAGGCATCATGAAACATTTCTTTTATGATCACATTTGTTTTAAGTTTTATTTCTGCTCAGACTAGAAAGTTCTTCCAGTTAAGAATATACCATATCAACATCCAAAACACCTTTAAAAAAAAAAAGAAGAAAAAAACACCTGCTGTGTCTATTTCCATCTGGTGTTTGGTATAGCGTGAATCTGAAGTTGTTCTCTGCGCCTTTTATCCAAAATTGTATCATCTGCAATCTCATCTGTATTTGCATAAATAGCTGGCTGCCTCAGTCTTTGTGCAGCTCCTGACAGAAAAGAGCAGACTGTGACACAATCACATTTTCCTCACCGACTAGTCACAGTTGCATTTGCAGGAGCTGATGTTGTTTTGTTTCTAAATCTGCTCGTCTCCGAGCATTGGCGTCGTCCTGATTAAAGCGTACGAGAGGGAGGGTTTCACTTCTCTGTTGTTTAAGTTGGTTGTTTTGTTCCTCCAGTATCTGTGGAAATCCTTCTGCTTTCACCGTCCTCCCACGAAGAAGCATGTGTAAACACCGCTGACAAAACGATGACCAGTCAAACCAAAATGGAATCGGTTTTACTTACGTAACGCGTTTAGATGCAGCCCTAGCTGAATACAAAACATCCTGCATTCACCAAGGTTTATTGAATAAGACCGGCTCCTCTGATAATGACTGGTCCTCCATTAGAAGACAATCAGCAGGATAATAACTTTGCTGAATTAACAGCACTTTCTGTATTATCAGCAATGTATCAGCACCTTAGTTTTGTCGATGCAGCGGCGGTGGCCGCCCATGAATAAATGTGGAGAACCTTTTTACCTTGTAAATGCTGTGTCCAGCTGTAAGGGAATCAATAAACTCAGCCAAAAGTTTCCCAACCTCCGTTTCAGACCACAGCCACAGCCTGCATCACAATTTCTGCATCATACTTCATTGTTCATTGGCATCATATTTTCTCCACAATTAGGCCAATCTGCTACTCCAGGCCACAAGAAACCTCAATATTCCTCATGCATACAAAAAAACAAGTCTGTTTTATTCTAGTGTTTGTACAGTATGCAGCTTTTCTTTGACATTGTTTACTGAATAAAAGTAGCTGCTGCATGACTCGGTAATGATGTACTGCACATCACCACTAACATCAGGGATACCCCTCTAGGTCCCTTCGCTCCACTTCAGCAGAATGGTGTCCTGTGGGCCGGCCTACTGGACCTCTGTTTTGGATTTTGGGAGATTTTCTTGCAAAAATACTAAAGCAATAAAGTTAATTTTCAAAAACAGAAAATAATTCTTTGTATAAATAAATAAACCAGCAGCAGTTTGATTTTTGCATTACTTCATAAGAGAACTCTTGAAAGCCAGAGACATTCTCACATTTGCATTGGCTGGAAGTCAGTGATAGATTTGCCGTCACCTCACCACCTTTTTGCTCTGCGTTGTTGTGCCCGGTGTTGACCCCAGTGCTAATTTGTTCTCCGTAGTGGTCAGATGAGCCCTGCGCAGCCCACCTGACCCAGAGAGACGGTTACCAGGCCACCACTCAAGGACAGCTTAAGGACCAGCTCTACCAAGAGATCATTAATTACTTCGACAAGGGCAAGGTAACACGTGTGCCGGCACACGCATACACACACGTAGCTCTGCGAATAATCCTCTTTTTAGTCGAGGTTGTCTATCAGTCCACACAAGTATTACTTTGTTGTTGCAGTTGTTTTCCCTTTTATAAAAACTTCCCCCCCTTTGGTCATTCTGGCCTTTTTTTTCCCTTCCTTGTTACTGACGTGCCAGACTTGAATGCCATCGGCCCCTCTTGAGAATGAGAAAATGTTTTGTTTTATAAATCCTGATTACTGTGCTATTCTTCGAAATTGTTCATCTTTCTTTCCAGAGGGGAAAAAATATTTTCAGCTTGTAAGCTTAGCCTGGAATGGATCTACAGAACTGCAGCCAGAGCTTTTCAGGGATGATGTCGGAAGGCTTTCTGTGTGTCCATCGGAGTTGGGATGCGGCCACCGCTCTTGGTTCTCCTGCCAACCGTCACTCAGCAACATATAGTCCGGGAGTCAACCCTCTGAAATAAACTTGGACAAACATATCCATGCTAGCCCACCAGAGTGATATTGATGTGTTAAAATAGCTGGAAGAATGCACCGAGGCTCCGGGGAGCGAGCGAGGTTTCGACTGAGGACAGTTTCTGAGAGTTTGATGGGAGTCGGATGGAAAGTGTTGTCGCCGCCACCGCTCTCACTGATGGGAAGCGGATCTGAGCAGTAATCTGGACCCGGTCCGCCTCCACTCTGGACCGTATTAGAATCAGTCCAACCGTCTCTGTCAGAAAGCCTCTTCAAAACCTCTCAGCATGTTTGAGAGGTTCACGTGTGTCACTGACACTGTGCTGAATGAGTCTCAGAGGGAGCGCCAGGCAGCATGATAATCTCACTTTCTGTGTTTACAATCAGCAAAAAAGGATGCAATAAGAGTAATGTATCTTAAATACAATTAGGGCTGTTCGATTTTGCCCAAAAATAAAATCTCGATTTTTTTCTCTCAAAATCCAATTTTCGATTACGATTACAATTATTTTGTGAATTGACAAAAGGCAAAGAAATGATTTCAAATATGCTGTTTTTTTATTGAACATTTGCCCCATTGGGCTTTAAGTGCAAACTTTGCTCTTATTAAACCAAAAATGAATGAATAAAGTGCAAAACTCTGTAAAATAAGTTGAAAAAAAGTTTTAAAAAATATAATAAAATATAAAGTTTTATCTCTGAAAAAAAAAATCAGCAAATCAGCACTTGCAAACATACAGTAAGTTATATTTCCAATTAAATAAAACAAGACATTTTCTAATTAAACTAAACTGGGTCTTTGCATGCTAAATAATAATGCAACCCATGAAGGAGGTAGAGGTGTGTAATGTCGGTCATTACATTTGCTATTCACATTTGCAAGTTTTTTGCAAGGAACACGAGCCGGTCTACCGCATCTGGCTTGAGGGATGCCCGGTGGCATGTTACAACGCCCCCTCCTAAACTAAAGAGCCTCTCCGATGGGGCACTTGTCGCAGGTATTGAGAGGTATTTCCACCAATCATTAATATGTGTGCAGACAAGGTAAAAAAAAAAGTGAAAAATCGATTTTACGATTTTCACATTTTAACATCGTTCTAATTACATAATCGCGATTACGATTTAAAATCGATTAATCGAACAGCCCTAAATACAATATATTAAAAGAAGACTAGAAGAGGATTTGTGTTACACAGCTGGCAGGAAATCACTGCTTTAAACGTTGTAACTCATTCGTTCCTGCATTGTCTGTGTACTCAACAGATGTGGGAGGAAGCCATCATTTTGAGCAAGGAACTGGCCGAACAGTATGAGAATGAAATGTTCGACTTTGAGCAGCTTAGTGCATCCTTGGTAAGTAGGATTGTTTTTTATATATATGTTTATATTAAACTGCCCTGTCAGTTGTCATCCACGGGACGTGTTTCGGATGAGTAAAAATGTGACACTTTGATTAAATTCACTTGTTTTACCACAAAAAAAAAGGGAAGGGAGCAAACACAACAAATGTCACTAGACTAACCTTCAGGAAAGGTTTTGTAATATTTGAAGAGAAAACAAATTAACCAATATGAATAATATAGATATAAAACGCTTTTCAAAATACGTAAACCTGCCATTTCCTCTCCCAACAGCGGAAACAGGCCCAGTTCTACGAGAACATTGTGAAGGTCATCCGACCCAGACCGGACTACTTTGCCGTGGGCTATTACGGAGTGGGGTTCCCGTCTTTCCTGCGTGTGAGTACTCGCCTCAGCGTGCATTTCCCAGCTTCAGCAGCAGTCAATATGTACTCTCTGTTTCACACGTTTCCCTCCCACGTGTTTGGCTTGCTGTTGTGAGGCTCTTTTATGTACCCCCCCCCCTCCCCTCCTTGTATTCCACCTGGTTGCTGTTGCACGAATGCGTTGCAGAGGAGATTCAGAATTTTGTGGTGGCCGGGGGGGTGAAAAAGCAGAACTTGAAGAAAATAGTGAACGAAATGGCAAAAAGTGACTCAGCACATACATTTTCTGATGTATAATTGACGGCGTATGCCTTTCCAGGTGGTAAGGAATCCCTGTCTGAAAGATTTCCACCCTTTACATTACTGTCAGCGTGTCAGTTGAACCATCTAAAATGGTGTATTAAAGTTGTTTGTTTCGTTTGTCCAATCAAAAGGCTGATCAGTTCCATGTCCTGAACTTACGCCACGGCAGGAGTGTGGCCGGCATCGCAATGTGCCCAATCATCGCCTGCACGGCAGAAATCACACAGCCAATACAGAGTGGAAGGAAGAAACATGGTCACATTGTAAATAGCTTCTAGCAGCTGCTGAGTCATGGACAATAAAACATGAAGACCTGTTCTGGTTTAGATGTAACTGGGGATCCAGATGTTCTTGAAAGTGCTGGCACCGAATGAGGAACGCCATGAGGATTTTTAAAATGGCCCATTATTATTCTGCATATGGTCAGTTGGTAAAAACGTATAAATCAACCCTACCTCGCTTTATGAGGGATAATTAGCCTGTTAACCTGAACTTATCTATTTCGTGGCGGAATGTCCTGACTGGCCTCGTGCCAATCGAATCACGTCTTACCACAAATGAAGCACATGTCGAATAGGTGTTTGGTTTACCTCTGGGATTATTAAAATGTTATTCAGTTCATTATTCGGTGAAGGGTTTCGTGAAAGATGTCTTGCTCTGCCCACAGTCAAGTTGATGATTACCGTATAATCATTGTTATTATTCTGTCACCGGGGGTTTAACTTAAATCCTGTCAGAACAGACAGAGCTTCGGTGCAGAGCAGATAAGTTGTGTTTTAATATACACTCTCCAGCCACTTTATTAGGTACAGGTGATGAGTGTACAGTGTTGCCTTGAGAACTGAAGGTGTGTTGTTTGTTTTGTGTATCGGAGGAATTCATTTTCTCATTGCATGAGTCACTGAAGTGATGATCCAAATTACGCTTTTTTTCTTTTGTTACGAACAACAGAGTATTTTTGCTTCCCTGCGATCTACATGTGTCCTCCCCCGCAACCTCTCTTATCTGCAAGGGCAGAAACTCCATTACCGACAGGGCAGACCAAGTTGGCCTAATCTAAAAGGCTTTTTCTTAAACATCCTTTCAGGGCAGCTCGGACGTACTTCATTCTTTTCGCCGAGGACAAAGCCACATAAAAGACAGGCCATCGCTCTCAGACCAGTTAACTTTTCCATTATCTTTTTAGATTATGGCATTCTTCATACCTAATGGCAAAAAAAAAGCAGTTTACATGCTTGCGAAGTTGGACTCCCCAACTTGCAAAACTGTCATGTGAAGCGTGTTTTGAAACGCACGAGAAAATGCTAAATATAAATTGTATGATGTAGCACTGCTGCTGTGTCAGAGACGGTTCCCTGCTCAGTGTCACCTCCTATCTGAACATTTTCTGACTTAAAGGTGTGTAGCGATGCCACTGTGGGCTTAGCAAAATGACAGCCTCCTTAGATAAAATGTATCTTTCCCTGAGCAGAGAAGATGGACATGATCCCAGAGAGCCTGGCGGGTCTCTGCGATCATGTCCCGGTATTACCTGTAATACTGCTCATGCTGCTCATCCCCACTACCGGCTGCAGTCAGCCGCCATCTATGCTCTTTTCCTCCCCATCACCCATAAAAATATCCCTCCAACTTAACGTGAATATGCTTTCTTGTACAGCTGTATCAGGGGTATGGGTTAGATTGCTTTTGATTACATGTAATTCAATACATTTTGCTCAAGGCATTTCCTTTTCAACCCTTACCAGTCCACTTTTTTCCCTCTTTTTTTGGTCTTTTATCAATGTATACGTCATTTCCATTGCTTGATTCATTTCCCCTGTCAGGGACATCTAGAACCAGCATTGCTGGAGGTTCTACCAGCATCAAGTGGGAATTAACTTGTGGATCGTTGTTATTTTGTTTAGTTTTTATTCTCCATCACAACATTTCTCGTGGCCTTTATTCCCACTGTGTGCAATCTGGCCCATCTGGCATTTTCAAGAACCTCCAGACTGCTAGTCTCTCACATGCTGGTCACGATTCGTCACCCCAGTAGATGTAGGCATCAATCGCATCCAACCTTTATCCTATCGTTCTCCAGCAGCACGCCATTAAGTGACGTAAATACAGCCAAACACGCCACCTTATCTAAAGTGGTTATTATTGACAGTACGTCGTGCTGGTGAAAGACCTTCGATTCTGTTTCCATTAATGATATTATTAGCAATTATATGGAAAGATTTCCATGTAAGCAGTTAAGGAAATATCCAGGTAAAGGTTACTAATTAAGATAAATACATTTCAGCAGGTTTTTATTCACAGCCCATATTGGTGTCTGGATTGCAGCATCACAATGGCCTCGGGGGAAAAGTCGGTTATCTGAGAAAATCAATACCCTTATAAAGGCATTACGTATCCAACCCTCGCATATTGATTTCACGCAAGAGTGCGTACCTCACCTGTTTATGATTTATTAGATCTTGATAAAGTTGCACACTAGGGTATTTCCTAATTGCAAAGTGTTGTGGATCTCATTATGTGTTTTTAAGAGTTCACACAACTGGACCTTTTATCTCTATTTCTGTTTTTGGGAGTGTCTGTACACTGGAGCATTTAGGGATGATTGAATTCTTAAGTACAGGCACAGAATTCATCTCATAATTATAATAACTCATAATTTCATCCTTCATTGGCACAAAACATTTGAAAGAACCTTTTTTTTTTTTTTTTTTTTTACCTTGTCTGCACACATATTAATGATTAATACCATGACGGTAGAAACCAAAGTGGTATATATGTGCATTATTACTATATTTAATATATATACATATATATACGCATACATATGCGTACACATACATAAATATACACATACAAACCCAGTGTTTTTTTTTTTGTTTTTTTGTTGTTTTTTTTTAAAATAACCCTTGAACCATTTAAAAACGCTCCCATATTATATGTTTACTCTCAAACTTACTTTCAGCTTTGAGGTGCCCCAGAGGTGTTTCCCAGCGGTTGACGGATGCATTTCCATGTTTAACCCTTGTGTTTTGTTGTTTTTGATCAGTCATAAGCCTTATATAATTTCTAGGTTTACTTTCCTTTGACAGTTCATCTTAAAGAGCAGTTCAGAGTGCGTGAAAGTTGGTATATCCGTCTCCTTCAACACCATATTCAGACTTCAGAGCTGTCATGTTCTGTCTGTCAGAACGTTGCTCTGGCAGACCGCTGAGTACTCCCGGGAAGATGGGGAACGCTTCCCCTCATGCTTTTAAGAGCACTCCTCTCCTATGATTTATTCCCGTTCTGCAGTAACATGTCAATTAACTGATTTGACAGTAGACAGATGAAAGTGTCCATGTTCTTTTACTCGCTTTTCATATGTTACATATTCTAACTTTGAATCGTGACATCACGCCTTTTATCTGAGCTTGGTGGCATTACACTCGTATGATCCTTTACTGCTTCAACTTTGTGAAACCGATATTTACCCACTAGTCATGGAAGAAAGAAAGGGGGAAAAAAAGGGCAATTTAGCAGGTATTATTGTCTCAATGGCAGCAATTTTCTTTTCTATAAGTATTAAGTGCAGCTTTGATGGTGAATTGAGAAATTATGACATACTCGGTGTGTGCAGTGGTGGGAAAAGATGAAGTACCCTTAATCAGATATGAAAGATTCAGCGGAGTATAGTTAATCACCTAGCAGAACCCTTCTATCAGGTAGCTGCAAAGGGTGGCCGCGGAAAGTAAATGTGCTTTCTCTTTTCTTTTTTTTTTTTACAACCTATCAATCAAAGCAAATTTGAAAATGGCCCCAAGCATATACGTATATTAGCTGCAATTAATTAAATTAATTGGGGAGTTGAAATGTGTACCATGCATGGCCGCAGGGCTCGCTGTGTGTGAGCTTTCATGTATTGAGGGTGTAATAAAGAAAGAAATGTTAAACTGATAAGATTATCCTTGATCTCGGGGACAAGACTGTACACCATTTTTCTTTATGGTTGGGTTTCTGAATATAAAATATGTCTTACAAAACACCTCAAGTCTTCTCGAGAGTGTTCTCTTATAATACTGACTTAAGTACTCCGGGTTTCTCCAAAATCAACGAGCAAGAAACCAGGGTGCCGTAGCTAGTGACCAGTTGTCCTTCTAACATTTTACAGCCGTCTCTCATTCCTGTTGCTTTGTTTTTGACAATATGAGACTTGTCAAGGTGTATCTGACTTAGAGGCCGTCCAGTTTCTGGTACACAGGCGATGGTTGTCTCTCACCTGCACTACAGCGGCACGCTTCCAGCATAAAGATGCAATAGTGCTGAAAGGGCATATCATTTAGAGTCTACTGGATACCTATAGCTGCTCCATAGTATTCAAGGAAATAATCCTGCTGACACAGCGACTGCAGGTTCTGCATCAAGCGACCTAAACTCAGGCATACAGAAGGATTTTTCTTTTCTTCATACATTCTCTCCTCCCACTCACGCTGCGCAGTATCTCTGCTTCTGCCAAGCATCAGCAGTATCAGTCAAGCACGAGGCATCCACTTACTTAATAAATCTGTCCAATTCATCTAAACTCTCCCCTCCTGGAATTTTGAGGAAAGTCACGTAAACAAAGGGAAAACAAAAGCCACGTAAACACACATGCAGCAGTGCCAGGCACTAACATTACTGGGTTTACCCCTTTTAAGCTGCAAACTTCCCACTGTTTGCTTCTTTAATGACAAAGCGGGGTCTCTTCCTGGCCCAAACTTTGAAGTAACGCTGCCTTGGTCTTAACTTGAGCATCTGGAGAACTTAAAGGAGCATGAGGCTCCTTTTAAGAAATGAGACTCTCTAGCGCCACCCTTCACCACGACGGCCGTTGGGGGTACTGCAGCCAACAGTGAAGCCGGCACGGGAGAACGGGGAGAACGCACATGCAGTGTCATGTGACGTCACATCCGCAGCCCAGCGCGGGAAATTCGGGACCGAATTGCAGCACATTTTGCAGCACACAGCCTGTTCAAGGCAACGGAGAGATACACTAGAGGGCTCATTCTTTTGGGTTTGGAACGCTTCATCTGACATTATTACTAGAAAACTTAAAATGTATACGGATTTTTTTCATAAATCTTGCCACAATCCGGCCTCAAGCTCCTTTAAGGTACCCTTGACTTTGTCTTAATATCATTACGATTGAGTTAATGGCAGTAAATGGATAAAATTACCACGTCGGGAAGAAGAGTGTCCCATGACCAAACCAATTTAATGGACATGCTTAATGATGAGAAATTGATTTTGCACTGTAGATTTGAGCAGCAGTCAGTTCAGAATTTGCCACCCGGAGCTGGTTCACTCTGATTTCTGGAGCTGTGCTCCTCCAGGCCATATCCCTTAATTAAAGAAACCTCTGTGCTTGTCACTGTGTCTTTTTCCTATTAAAAATAAATAAAATAAATGATAACAATAACCATTTTCCCTGAAAATGTTTGTCACTGTCTAATAGGGCTGTGCGATTAATCGATTTTAAATCTAAATCGGATTTATTAATCAAGACGATGTTAAAAAAAGGAAAATCGGAAAATCGATTTTCCTTTTTTGCAGCTGGCTGCATTACAGACAGAGCTCGTCTAGTCATCTTTGTTTGGTCAAGAAAATTGTAAATGATGTCACTTTACTAAACTCAAGGAGGATTTACAGTATCTTTCAATTGCACTTCATTCCCAATAGGGAAATTTGTTTGCTATTTTTCTTTAAATATAAAGATAAAATATTTGAAACAATTTATTCCATTGTCTTTTGTAGTTTTACCAAAAAAATCAAAATCAAAATCGAAAATCAGGTTTTCAGAGAAAAAAATCTGGATTTTATTTTTGTCCAAAATCCCCCAGCCCTACTGTCTAATATCTTAGTCTGTCTTAAGTTGATTAATGGTCATTTTATTACAGAATGTATGGTAAATAAGAAGAGATCAGTCTGCTGAAATGTTTTTCTTTTTTTTTTTAAATGTCAGCTTTGATTCCAAGTAATTCTAATTTGAAGTTTTTAACTCCACCGCTGTACCATACCCAATAGATTTAAACAAAAAACATTTATTGTGGCTATTTTAGTAATTTCATCAACATCTTTAAATACATTCTTCTTCCAAGTCTTTTTGTAAATTTGATATGGAACAGTGCTGTATGAGTTCTATCAATAATTTTACCACAGTGGCAGGTTTATATCCATAAACGGGGTGCAATGTACTTCACATGTACGTGTGATGTCTGTGGCCATTATGGGGCGTCTTCCTGGGCACATTCAAGGCCTCACTGTTTTCTTTTCTGTCCCTCAGAACAAAATGTTCATGTATCGTGGGAAGGAGTACGAGCGCAGAGAGGATTTTGAAGCCCGACTCCTCACTCAGTTTCCCAACGCAGAGAAGATGAAGACGACCACTCCCCCCAGCGAGGACACGAAGTGCTCCTCTGGACAGTGTATCCTCAGATATGATATTGCTTTTGCCGACAGAACCCGATGGAAAGAAGTGACATCTAGGATCTCGACGACAGTCGAAGGATGATGATGATTGCTTTTTATATTTCAGTCTAAATATAATTGGCTTCAGTAAATGCTGCCACAAGTGAAACAACGCATTTATTATTTTCATCTCCGTGTTATTGGTACCAACAAAGCCCGAGAGAGACAGTTCATTTAGTGGTGATGTCATTAGATAGATAGATAGATAGATAGATTTATTATAGTACCCTTGGGTAAATTTGGTTCACAGTGAGTGCCTCATCATACAATCTAAAACCATACACTCAACAACACAGGATAATATAAAGTGACAACAGCTTTGGCTAAAAGAACAAAGAACAAGAAGGACGGCCCCAAGATAAGAATCAAAATAAGTTAAAACATCAGTAGACTAAAAACACAAAATATTAAAACCAAGCGAAAGGATAAAAAATGTGCCTTTTCATAAAAACAAGATAAAGGAAACAATACAAAACATAAATACAAAGTTATGTTGCAGTTCCCTCACTTATTCATGGCATTACTGACTCGTATTCCTCCAGCAGCAAAAATCTTAAAAATGTGAGAAAATAAATGAGTTATATTGATAGTTATAGATTCCATGGTAGTATAAACATGCATCACTTTCATGAATGTTATTTGTTTGAAATGTATTTTCCTCTAAACTGTTGATCTCAACCGGGTTACAGAACAATGAGCTCATGTATAAAGTTGATTTCACCTTGATGTTTCTGATCAAGATATCCAGTGTTTCACGGTGAAACCCATCCTCGACCTGCCAGCCAAGTTCCAAAACAAGCCCGTCTCTGAACAAATTGTCAGGTAGGCAGGAGGTTCCAACAACTGTCACGTCTTCACATTTGGCCAAGTGTGTAAATCAAAGTCACACGGCAGATATTTCAATCTGCCGACGCTTAATTTCCTCTGCCCAGTCGGTCAGACGCTCGATGGAGCTCGTGATGACGCCGGTGAACGTGCATTAGCATTTCTGAGGTGGGGTGGGGGTGGGGGAGCCGATTAGATCTCGATTTAAACGCGAGTCTTTGTAGAACAAACAGCGGTTGACCTTGTTGCTTCTAATGGTTATTAACGTTCACCAGCCATCTGCTACTAGTCACCATGCCAAGTACAACATTGTTTCTCGGCCTTAATTAATAGCGTTGTGTGGAGCATCGGGGCCAAGGCGGACGGTGGGCCCATACAACCCGACTTGTCCTCTTGCCAGCTGGGCACTGCTGCACTCAGCTGTGCAAATGCACTCTGATATACCACCCAAAGCATCAGCGGACGCGATAAAAATAATGTATTTGCCCTGGCAAACCTGTGGACAAATAGACCTGGGCAGTGATCTTATCGCAGACCTACAGCAGCGGTCACACCCCCCTGAATTGATTATTTCAGAAGCATACTGGTTTACCTGCCAACTGTGTCTGATCGGAATATGTGACTCCGTTAGCGTCTCCGATTAAACAGTCGTGTTTAAAGACCGGCGGCGAACTGTTCCACTTCAACCGTGCATCCCTTTCTCTGCTAATTCTGTTTTTCTTTCCGTCTAGCTCTCCCCATGTTGTTCCCAGTTGCCTCGCTCAGTTTTCTCTCCTTTATGCAGGAAATCAGCGGTGCATAGCAATGAGACTGAGCTATTTGAGCCAAAGTGTCACAGCAGCAGGCAGAGCCCAGCCCATTCTGACCTTGCTTTTGCCAGACCCCGCTACTCCATCATCTCTATTCTGCCAGCTCATGACATCTGAAAGGCTTAATTGGACCAGCAAAGAGTATTTAAATATGTTGTTTTAATCGGTGTGTCAGATCAGACGCTCTTAGAAGAGGTTCTTTATTTTTATTTGTTGGGAGCCTACGTTACACTTTCTCAGCTCATTTGGGACTGGGTCTCATTAATTTTTTAAATGGTGTGTTGTAAGTACAGAAGGGAAAATCTGAGTGTCAGAGATGATAAAAAGCTCTGGTGGCAGTAACACCTGAGCCCACATTTTCCATCTGGCACAAAGTCTATGTGTGGTGTGTTTATTAGAAATGCATCTGCATCTGCTCAGCCCAGTTGCTGTTACGTTAGACTCGGTTGCTTTGGAACAGCACTGATTTGGCTCATATTTAATTTATAATTATGTGCTAATAAAGTCAGACCATGCTCTTAAAACATATGGTATAATGAAGAATCATAGCTCGGCACTAATTTCTGCTAGAACAGGAGAATCTGTCGCCACCTACGCCCTCAGATGGCAGTTTGCACCCCACCGCTTTGCATGCAACATCGTCCTCTTTCCACTTTTGAAAAGTCTATTAACCTGATGTGGCAAAGTTCAGCCCTGCCCGCTGCAAACGCTGCAGCTCATCTGCATATCCAACACATCGGGGATAATGTTTTCGGGCTGCCAGAGACGCATGTGACCCAAAAATGAATTTATTTCCTATGTAGATGAAGCGGTTGCTTCCACGGAGGCCAGAACTCTAAATGCCACAGTTGCAGGCAGAGCTGCCCCGGGGGGAGTTTGTCCTGTGTTTGACCTGAAGCAATACAATCAACCTGTATCAATCAGGCTCTAGATGGCCAGTAACAGCTTTAATTTACTCAGGCAACAGATTTTCTCCCTCCCCAGCTTCTACACTGTAAATGAAGTCCATAAATTCCAGTATTCCAGGCCGGTGAGGAAGGGAGAGAAGGATCCTGACAACGAGTTTGCGGTAATTTTATAAATTTTTTCTATAAACATAACTTGTCTTTTAACTATCATGAATCATAAATGCAAGCTTGTGTGTGGTGTGTGTGTGTGTGTGTCTGGAGGTTTGAATGCTTTTTTTTTTTTTTTTTTTTTTTTTTACAGAATATTAAGTCAAAATTGCACATATTTTCAGATGGAAACTGCTTGTTTCACTAAAGACCAGCAAACTTTTGAAAGCAGTTATCAGCATCAACTCTAATTCATCTTAATCACCTAGTTTCCTCCTCTGCCGTTACTAAGAGCAGCTGTGTGTTTGTGTGAACGCGGTGCTGCGACAGCATGAGCTTCACCCTCTGAGGAAGAGGAGGTCTCCTGTGCGGAAAACAGAATTGATAAGGTTGGAGCTTATCAATACCGCGCTCTTGAACAATTTATCAAATTGCCCTGGAGCGCGATGTGGATTTCTGTACTCATTTCTATCCGAGTTACAGGCGAAGGCTCGCCATCAATACAATTTCAAAGTAGCCTAAGGTTATTCACTTTTTCTCTCGAAAAGTAACAGTTCATATCTGACCAATTAAATATTAAAGGCTTTGAGAGATAAGAATTAAAACCTTGCTGTTCTCCTAAAAAGAGAGAGGTTGTTCTTTTTAAAAGTCGGTCCATTTCAACAACCACAGCAGCCTGCCAATATCCTGTCAATACGGTTCCACAACAACAACACTTGCTCTCACTGATGCCTGATAATCTGTGTTCTTAGTTGGCGATTGATGCTTTAAAGAAGAAAAAATGATCAAAACCAAACGGATTCATCATCCAACCAGTTAGAGTGTTGTGCTGCGAGGGCAGTAGTCACCCCTTACCACCATGTGGCCGCCGTGTGGTAAAGGGGCAATAACTCAGGCTTGTTTTGCAGCCACAGGACCTGTACGCCCTGCAGTCATCGATCCAGCCATGAACTCCTCTGCACACCAAAGCATTGTGGAGTCAAGTTTGAAGCCATCTGTCCAACAACTAAAGCTTGGCGCCTAGACTGCATTGTTCAATAAGAGAATAATTCCCAACCACAACAGTAAATCGACAAAATAACCACTGAAAGACAACAGAATCAAGGTGCTGTGAATGGCCTTGTCAAAGTCAAGACTTCAGTGTGCTGTGATTTGTCCTTTACAGAGACGTGCATGAATGAAATACAGACAAACTTTGGTGAATTGAAGCACTTTTGTAAAGAATTGTTCATCCACAAAGAAATCAATCACTCCAAAGTTGTCGCTGCTAAAGGCGCGTCTGCAGGTGTTGAATTATGACGTAGACTGACGACTTCAGCATTTCAGCTTACCTATTTCAATAAATCATATAATGCCAAATATATAAGCTTGGCTAAGATTCGCACCAGTTTACATCAAAACATCACTTCAGTGCAGTCTTCTGCCCTGAGCGACCATCTGTGATCATAAAACACAACAGAGAGTCTGAGGTGTTTGTTTACTGTCCAGACTCCCCAGATATCTAACGACGTGACCTGATGGCATTTTTATGCCAACCCGCAGGTACCGCACAACCTACGGGGGCCCGGAGGATCTGTTGCTAATATTCCAACAGGAGACGCTCCAGGACACACTCACATGTTCTGTGTCCTGGCGGATCACAGCTCCGTTGCAATATTTTGCCTGAGTGGTTTATATGAAACGAACTGAAACACTTTGAACTAACAGCTCACATTTACTGATTCAACGCTCGACCACTTGTTTTATTAGGAAATAATTAGCATAAATCTGTGATTCAGTTAAACTGGAGAAATTGGTAAATAAAAATAAATGCAGGTAGATGCTACGAGCAGTGTTGTCACTCAGTGTGCTTAATTTTGTTTCTCTTTTTATGTATACGTATTTTAAAAGAACAACATGAAATCAACATTATACATCGGCCCCTGACTGCCCTGACCCTCTAAATGAGTGCAGTTGGCCTCCATTAAGAATGATTGCTGATCGACCGCTGCTCAGCGCTTGTAGTCAGTCGCTACCTAATTGTAAGATAAATTAGAAAAAGCAGAATCATTATTTCCAAGTCTAATCAATTAGTTTGTCAGTCTTTCATGGCGAGATGAAGAACATTGATGAACATTTTGTGTCCGACTCAAGATTATTACACGCGCATGCTCGACGCACAGCTTTCGTTATTTGCAGCAATAATAAGATACATGGACTTTGTATCCTCTTGTTGAGATTTGCTAAATTTAAATGGAGGAAGAAGAAAAACTATGATCCTAACCTGATCATAATACAGCTATTGCTGACAAGTTTAGATTATTAGAGGCTCTGATGAATTATGCCTTGTACGTTCTTGGTATCCAGGTAACAGTGACAAGAAGACAAATTAAAGGCAGTCACGCGATCCTCTATGTGTTTAGTGTGGCATCAGTTCTCCAGAAAAGGATGATAAATTTAACTCATTTGAGACTTGAAACTTTCCCAGTCGTGATGGAGAGATGATGGATATCTATTGTTACCCATCTTATCACGACGTCTTTGTTAAATATCTTAGTATTAAAGAATCTTTGTAATTTATTGTCTCTCTAAAGTCAGTGAAAAGACCACTTGGCTCATCACTAGATTATTTAATATCATTATTAGTACTGGATTTTTTTTTTTTTACTTATTCTAATAAAAAAGAAAAATGACGAAGATCTATTGCAAGAGCTTTCATCATCTCTTGCAGCTTTTCTATATGACCGTCTTTATCTACAGAAGAAGAATACATTTTTTAGGTCGATCCCGATCCAGTCATCAGGAACCAATGATTACATCATTTCAACTTTTTCATCTCAAGTCTTCCAGGCTGAACCAGAACAATGCAAAGCATTGTTTTAGAGCAAAAAGTGCTGCGTGATCCCACTCTAGTGGTTTAAATGCTTCCTGGCATCTGTCTCTGTCTCCAGGTGTAATCTTTAATTTTTTTTGCCCGTCTGTCATTCTGTATGCAGAACATGTGGATCGAGAGGACCACATATTCGACAGCATACAAACTTCCTGGGATTTTGAGGTGGTTTGAAGTCAAGTCAGTCTCCACGGTGAGTATGAAGGCTCTTTGTGCTGAACGGGCCTCCCCAGGCGAAGCTCTGCAGTGATCGCTGTGATTACCAAATGGATTTGCCAAGTGACTCACATTTCAATTTTCTTTACTTGTATAGCACTTATCCATTCAATAAATGCTATATATTTGAGTCTTAATGTATTCTGAGTAAGTCCAAAATTCATGCCAGTTCATAAAAACATGGCCTATCTCAGGAATCCAATAGATTGTATCAACTCACTTCTGTGCAATACCTCCATCCTGAGCAGGCACAAGGTGAGTGTAAGGGAAAAAGGCTAAAAAACTATAATAATGACTTATGTTATCATGTGCATATGTTCTCAGTAAATCTAAGTTTAAGCTTTACTAAAAAGGACATTTTTAAGCCTAATCTTAAAGGTAGAGAAGTGTCCCAAACACAAACTGGGAGCTGATTCCACAAGACGTGTTGTTGTTTATCTACCTTTTAAATATGTTACATAGTGATCCCATGTTCCAGTTTGGGGCTGAGATGTTAACTGGTAGATTTCTGGAGAAATGAGAACAGCTGCACAACCTGCAGAGCTAAGCTCTGTGTCATCCTTATTATTGCACAGCCTGGTGTGAATTTTTGGGTTATGTAAACGCAAAAAAAATACCATGAAAATGCTGCAAATATAATTTATAAAAAGATACAAATCAACTTTCGTATCAAAACACACACTAGCAGGTTAGAATCATGCCCGGACTGTGGCCGCTCAGACCTACACAGACTTCAGAGGGACCAGTGTTGGCGTTAGTGATCTGGACAGTTGAATTCAAAGTGGCCAGTGTGATGTCATTAAGAATGCTAAGCCAGAACATATGATTCATGATATGAGCTGTGTTTGTGGGAAAAGTGGCTTACGCATCTTTTATTCTCATGTGAAAAACAATCAAAAAGATCCAGGATTGAGCAAAAACACCTGCTGCATCCTCTTAGTGTTTCCTCACTGTGCCTCAGTACAAAGTCACTGCTCAGTCTGATTAGCCAGGTTCAAGTATTCTATAACTAATTACTTCAACTAAATAACTGAACGTGTTTCTTCACTTTCATGTCCACACCTGAGAGTATGAGAAAGGGTCACCTGTCACAACACAGCGTTGACTACAGTTTGCTCTCTCTGCATTTATTTTTGTGACGTAGCACCACATGACAGCATGCAGTTATTTCAGCGGCGTGGTACTGCGGGTTGCTTTAGCTCTGGCGGGACTTTACCAGACCCCCGACTCGTGGGTCCATGTAGCCGGGTGTGACTCCCCATCATCATAATGATGCAGAGGGGACACCTCTTCCTTTAGGCAGGCTTGGAACATACTGTAAGTAGCAGCTTGCCCTCCAGATGAGCCAGCGAGAGGCCAGGTCCCAAAGGTCACAGTCTCTATTTAAAGCTTAATGACTAGGCTGAGATTCACCAAGCCTAATCCTTCCATCTGACAACTCTTTTTATCAAGCTGGCCTCAGACCTACCGGCACAGATTGGAGATTTGTCTCCCTGCCACAACATCTTTACTTTTCCTGTCTGGGGTCTAAATCTGACATTTGCTCAACAAGCCACTCGTGCTTCTTCTAAACCCCAACAGGAAGGAGGTTTTTATTGTTGATTTGTTTTTTTTAAACATCCATTTGATTAGAAATTTGCTTTCACATACGTGAAATTTAATTATGGCATTGATATTAATGTTTTCTCTGAATTGCCAATCATGTTTTGTTGACTTGGGAATAAATGTTCCCTTTACATCAACAAGCCATCCATCTTTATTTGACAGTTGCAGATTCATTTATGGGCACAATAAAAGATGATTCATGAGCACAAAACATTTCTGCCATCCTGTCTGGATCACAGACACAGTAGATGTTTATTTACACTGAAACGGGGTGAACAAGTGTTGAGCGTATCTGACGCCCGCCTACGTTTACCTTTGTGCAGGAAGAGATCAGTCCTCTGGAAAATGCCATGGAAACGATGCAGCTAACCAACGAGAAGATCAGCAGCATGGTGCAGAGGCATCTCAATGATCCCAACCTTCCCATCAATCCGCTCTCCATGCTGCTGAATGGGATCGTAGACCCGGCCGTCATGGGAGGATTCACCAACTATGAGAAGGTAGTCAGAATCAGAGGTTGTTTTTTTTTTTTTTTCCTGTTCCAAGATTTACTCATCCTTTTTATACCTTTTATTCCCATATCTCTCTCTCTCTTGTATTGTATATAGTAGATGGTTTGGGCTTGTCTGTAATGAGTATCTACCAACTTAAACTTGTGGCCACTTAAATCTGGAAAACGAAACATACAGTATTTCAATATTTTAAAGCTTGAAAAGGATCAAGTTTTGAGTTCTCACTGACGGGATCTGGCTACTGGCGACAATCATTTGTTCAACTACAGGCATCCAAAGATCAGTCTACATTTTAATGGCCAACATCCTTGTGCTCAGTGGCGTCAATTCAGTGGAAGCTAAGGTATGGCAAGGTTACGAGTCACAGAACTAAACTAGAGTATCAATCAACACGTCCAGCAAATACTCATCACAGAGTCTGCTATGTAGCTTATCTGTGTGGTCAAGAAAATTGGAACTTTTTCAAATACAGTCTCGCTCACTGCAAAAACTCAAAATCTTACCAGGAATATTTGTCTTATTTCTAGTTAAAATATCTCATTTTTAGTCAAAAAATCTCATTACACTTAAAACAAGAGTCATTACCAGAAAAATAACTTGTTATTTGACCATTTTCACCTGATTCAAGTAAATTTTCACTTGAAATAAGTAGAAAAATCTGCCAGTGGGACAAGATTTATCTTCTCATTACAAGCAAAACAATCTTGTTCCATTGGCAGATTTTTCTACTTATTTTAAGTGAAAATCTACTTGAAACAGGTGAAAATGGTTGTTTTTGAGTCGTGTCTTAAATGTAATGAGATTTTTTTTTTAAATTAGACTAAAAATGAGACATTTTAACTAGAAATGAGACAAATATTCTTGTTAAGATTTTGAGTTTTTGCAGTGTATAATAACTAGCGAAATCGATCATGTTGTTCTTATTTGCATTTGTAGTTATTCCATAAATGTATTTAAAAAAACAAACATTTACATTTAACCCTTGAAGCAAAGGTGTGGCGGCTGCCATACCTTGCCATACCCAATTGACGCCCCTGCTTGTGCTCACATCCATCTTCTCCATTCAGTCTTGAGAAGCTGCAGCTGATGAGTTACCATGGCCACGGCCTCCCGGAGAAGTGCTTTGCCCTGTGGTCCCTATAAGTCCATATAATCCTTCGTCAGGGTTTTCTCCCCCGTTCTCATTTCTTACGAAATAGACATTTCAATTTTCCCCTGAAAATTGACATTTTTTTCTCCTTTCATACTGACCCGAGTGTCTTTTTCCTGTCTCCACCAGGCCTTCTTCAATGACAAGTACATGCAGGAGCACCCCGAGGACCTAGAGAAGATAGAGAAGCTGAAAGATCTGATCGCCTGGCAGGTGCGACTTCAGCTCTCAATGTTTTGTTTTTTGTTTGTTTTAGTTGTTGTTTTTTACGACGGAGTATTAGGGCCAAACTAAGACAAAAGAAAAAATGAAAATTACGAGAATAAAGTCGTAATAATATGAGAATAAAGTCGTAAAATTACGAGAATAAAGTCATAATATTTTGAGAATAAAGTCGTGATATTACGAGAATAAAGTCGTAATATTACGAGAATAAAGTCGTAATATTTTGAGAATAAAGTCGTAATATTACGAGAATAAAGTCGTAATATTTTGAGAATAAAGTCGTAATATTACGAGAATAAGGTCGTAATATTAAATATATTATAAATATATAAATAGAACTTCACAAGATGCTCAATATTCCTCATTTTAACACAGAGAGAGTTGCTCTTCCTGTTAGAGTTCTCATAAATTATATTCTAATAATATTACAACTTTATTCTCATAATATTACGACTTTATTCTCGTAATATTACGACTTTATTCTCGTAACATTACGACTTTATTCTCGTAATATTACGACTTTATTCTCGCAACATTATGATTTTATTATCGTAATTTGACGACTTTATTTTCATTATATTATGACTTTATTCAAGTAATTTCCAATTTTATTTATTTTTGTCTTAGTTTGGCCCTAATACTCCGTCGTAGTTTTTTGTTGGTCTTGTCAAAGATGTCAGGATTAAAAAAATACAAACTGCCGTAGCCACTTCATCACAAGCTGTTTACCTTAACAGTGAAAGTAGTCTGGTACCAACAGGTACTACTGAATATGACAGCCATTTGTGCAATTTTTTTGCCTAATTTTGTGTTTAATTTGTTCATATTTACTTTGAGCTATTCACCTTGCTTCTCAAGTGCGAGTTTGTTTATAAACCTACCAAAAATGTGGCTCCCCTGTAGCAGCAACGAAGAGCTGTGAAGTCGCCACACTGTCCGTTTTTAGCACCTAAGAGGGCTTCTTATAAAAGGGATCATAAAGGCCTTTTTCTCTACGTTAAAGCCCCGGTTTGAAGCCCCCGGATTGCAAGAAGAGGCTCTCTGAAAGATTACAACCGAAAATATGATATTGTTTAAAAAACTTTGAAGTGCACTGCCGTAAGTGTCCAATGACAGAAAGTGAAGTCGTCAGGGGGAAATGTGTCTTCTAGAGCTCAGAGCGGAGGATAGAAAGGAGCGGTGCTGAAGCCGACGCTCTGAAGTCGAGGCTCCACCGCAGAGAAACGGCGAGAGATCAGCAGTGCCAGAGGAAGTGCCCACACAGCAGACAAGAGGCACACTCAGACGTATAGTCGGACAGACACTTGTTTTTAAACTCTTTACAAGTCGGATTTGTGGCTCATTTGGGTTTGATTTGTTCCTGGTAATGAATTCTTGGCTATATTTGCAGCAATGAAACCGTCCTCCTTTAGGGATTTCAGGGGTCTCTGTTTTTTTTAAACATCTTTTTTTTGCAGCTGCTTGACTTTTTGAATCCAAAAACTGCGGCTCACTTTGGTATTCATGAAATTATCACAGTCTCCTGATTTATGGTTCATCCAGGAATTGATCCTAGAGGTTTCTCCGCCTGCCTCCTATTGTTAGCTGCAAGGAAAGTTAGCTCAATTTTCAGTAGTTATTCCTGTCTCAGTAAAATAGGTCAAGTTTTTGCTCAATGTTAGTGGTAGAACTTCACAGAATTTGAGAAGTCGTTTCTTTGTGTTTGAAACCTTTTGTGTTTATCAGGAACTTTAGTTCACACGGAAATCTGCAAGTCTTTTATCACCCTCATGCTTCTGAGACTGAAGGCGTTAAACCTTATATCATTTCTCACTAAGAGTACGATTTTTTTAATTAATATTCTTTTTCTCTGCTATCTGGGTTTTTTTTTATATAACGTAAAAAATATTTGAAATTACCACATGAACAATTTACAAAGCTAGTGGGGGTAACCTAACCTATTTCAGCACTTCTGCAACCTTGTTGCTGTCGTTTCATTACATGTGTCACGGTCAGTGTTCAAGTTTCAGCTTTTAAGCAACACGAGCGAACAGTAATTTGACTGTGCTGTTTTCAAGTTTGTACTCATTCCTATTTGGTGTTTGGATATGAATGGAAATCTTACACTGAGATTTCTGCTGGCCTCCAGCCAAGATTAGAAATAGTTATTATGCATTTTGAAGTGATTCCCTGTCTGCAGTGTGTGAGACTAAATAGCACGATGTCTGTCGTCCGCCCAAGGACTTACTCGTATTAAATATAAGATCAGCTGTATCTGCTGAAAAATGGTTGGCATGCCGTTTCCTCCAAAGGAGATATATATATATATATATATATATATGCCATGTATGTACACGAAAGCAGACTTGAAACCCTCCGCTGTCTCCTTGCCAAACCCCAGCCATCACGCTTGTTTATCTCATGTCATGAAATTCTTTAAATGAGTCAAATGAAGGCAAGCCTACTGAACAATGAGCAAACTAAACAGAGGTAAATGAGCCAGCGTCCACCGGCGTTGCTCATCGAGTAATTACACAGGAAGTGGAAGTCTGGAAATCAAGTGTTGTGAAGAGCTCCTGGCTAAAAGAAACTAGGTGTTTTCATTGATGTTTCCCTGGAAAACCTGTGGGCAAATGTCAGGATCATTGCCTAATCCTTCATGCATAATGAATAGTCAAATATTTGTAAGCTGTTAATACAGTCAAATATAGATTTAAGGGGCATATTTAGCCGGCAATTACACATGAACACAATCTTTTATAAACAGCTACAGTTCTGTTTGACAAATTTTTTTTTTTTTGACTAAAGCTTTGAGTTCTGTTTCTGGGCCCATCTTTTCAGACATGGTACAGTCTCTGTGTTTATTAGTCTAAACTACCAATGGCGGTGTATATGTCCAGGACCTTGTGACTGTTATAAAAGGTCTTAAATTGTCGCCACAGCACAGCTTAAAGCCAGCAGGGCGGTGATCAGAAATCTGCTCATTGTGAGGCACAAATGGGCTCAGTGAAGAACGAATGCTGCTGAAATTAAACAGCAATGGCATTTCCTTCCTTGCTTCTTTCCTTCCTTGCTTCTTTCCTTCCTTGCTTCTTTCCTTCCTCATTTCCTCCATCCCTT
This sequence comes from Cololabis saira, assembly GCF_033807715.1. Taxonomy (NCBI): domain Eukaryota; kingdom Metazoa; phylum Chordata; class Actinopteri; order Beloniformes; family Belonidae; genus Cololabis; species Cololabis saira. The sequence continues at coordinate 29,782,423 of NC_084605.1, read as the reverse complement.
AGCTGTTAAAATCAGTATTTGTTTGAAAATGAATCAATCTGGGACTTCACTTATATTCCGTGTTTGTCAAGAAAGTGCAAGATGAGCATTCAGTTGAGGAAATGTGCAATTTAGGAGCATTTACATGAGGAAACATCAGCTTTGCTGGCACGCTCTGTTGAAGCATAAACTGGTCATTTTCAGAGTGAAACAATCGTGAAATTGCAAATGACCCCTCCAGTCTGTTTCTGGTAATCATTTTCCATGTGCTATTTTATTCTAGTCATGAGTTAACTTTTTCGGCCTCCTGATAGTAGATACACCTAAAGAGAGAAAGAGTTGCTCATTTTCACCTGTAATTCAGCAGATGTACTGTAGTGTCTCATGACCCTAAATAATCCTGATTCACCTCATATTGGCCATTTGGCCTTGATTTATGTGGAAAAACGTTGCATCACGTAAAATCTGTGACATCATGTCTCGCTCGCTAGATATAACTGTCTGCACGATAAACCTGAATCCGATCTGGAATATGAGAAATCATCAGTTCTCTGTTACTGTCATAACAACAGATTTAGGGTGCAATTCAAATGCAATGCTCTACTTAAAATTGTCCGGAGGTATTAAAGTTCTCCATCACTGCAACGGATTTCCATCAGGTTCTGTCAGGAGAGGCCACACCGAATGAAGATCAGTGCAGGTTCGATGAGAGAGGGGGGGGACCAATCAGGTCTAGATCAATAGCCTGCTCATTGGCTGGAAAAATGTTTTCTCACATGGATGTGTGTGTGTGTGTGTCTCTGAGCGATCTGCCAATGTTCTTTCACTTGTAACCAGTCCCGTGGCTTGAAAGCGACACGTTCAGATGCAAAACCTGGATAAGACGACGATGAAAGCGTTCTGCCAAATTGAAAAAACACGGTAAAGCCTGCACTCCCAACCTGCACGAAAAGCAAACGGCAGCACGTTTTAGAGTGAGGAAATATGACATGTTACAAAACATTTTTGTGAATTTTCAAGCTGCATGATTCAGTGTACCTTGTGATTTAAAGGGGACCTATTATGAAAAACAGGTTTTTCTTGCTTTAACATATATAAAGTGGTCTCCCCTCAGCCTGTCAACTCAGAGAAGGAGGAAAGCAACCAAATTCTACAGTGTCTGTACAGCCGCCCGGATGAGCCGTCCAGTGTGATGTGGCTTCTCCGAGCCGTTCAGATTCTGCTCCCGTCGTTACGTAACGACGGGAGCGATGTGTGAAACCACGCCCACAACTAACTCCGCTGGCCGGAGCTTCCACCATTTTTTCGTAGCGGTGTATCACGTCATCGCGTCAGGCAGCCAATCAGCACAGTGCCTCATTATCATAGCCCCGCCCACTCAGAATCCCGCATAGATAATGAGCTTAGAGAATGGGAAGATAAAGACATGGCTCAGAGACTGAATTTCTAATTTATTTAGCAAAAACAATCAAAAGCCTGTTTTTAAGACATTCAAGGCCTGTTTAAAATGGGTATTAGATGCCATAATAGGTCCCCTTTAATGTTGCGGGTTATATGGGAAAGCGTGTCCAAACTTTTGGCTGGTGGTGTATATGCCAAGGAAATGGCAATGGTGTTGAAAATTACAGTTTCATTAGTAATTAAACAACTGCCCAATGCATCAGAGCAAAGTTAAAGTTCAATCATCACTTAATATTTTCTTATATGTCATCTGCCTCTTCTCAACACTTAGCTTATTTGAAAACGTCTTCAATTCATACCCGTGGCTGCAGTTGTGTGATAGTGATAGTTATCCCGACAAGAAGTGTGTATTCAGGCGCGGGAGTGCTCATTTAATCACAAGAGACGTTGTGATGCCTTCATGTCATCCACGTAAACAGGAACACAGAACAGCTAAATGCACATCTTTGATCAGCTGTGTGAGGTTTGTTCCTCTGCCAGTGTGCTTTGGCAACGTTAATTCTGGATCATGACACAATGAATATCATAAGCATAATAATGGTGTTAATGCATTGTATTCATATGGCACTTTGAAGATACCAGGCTGGACACACAACCATGCAGAAGTCTTAGGCACCCCCCCTGTCTTGTTGCTTTATCAGCATTTTCATGACATCCATATTTATTTTCCAGTCTCTTTAATATCCAAACAGAAAAAAAACACTTGAACCTAAATAACAAGGAATCCTAACTGATGTCATATCAGGCATGGTCTCCTTAGAAACAGTTAAATCTATGCTTTGTTCTGTGGCAATTCACACTAAAAATTGATTTCTGCTTGTAGAGTTATTTTATTCTGAAGGTTGTGTGGTCTTGTGGAAATATTTAGAGGTCAACCCAGAAACTTTTTTTTTTAAATAGCCATTATTAAAAATGGAAAATACTTGACCAACGGATTAATTGTCCAACTAAAGACATTTGCTCAATACTGTACAGTCTTCAATAAAATGTTTCTGATGTTTGAGTCTGACGGAATTGCATCCTCTTAGTGCGAGTACAAATGACGCCTCGCCATCTGGTGTGTAGTTTCACGCATACTTAAGATCATGTTTTATTTATCTAGAAAATATGCAGAGTTTGCTTCTTTCTAATCTTGAACAAGAAGAGGGATCCAGATTTTGGCTGAATGGGTTTCTTATTTTGTCAGAATTATGTTGCATTACAACAGTAACCCGTTTCAAAAACCAAAAAAGATGTATTTTTCTTTTATTTCTTATCCTGCACTCATCATACAAATGTTGGTCCTTCATAAAATACCACCATCTTTTTAAATATGAAAAAAGAATTTATAAAAGTGTTTGCGTGTATACATATAAATACATTTTACTGTAGCTTGAGTAAAGTGCTGGAAAACATAAAAAATGAACCTTGAAACTGCATCAATTTGACCCTAGGCTACAATAGACTATGACTGAACATTTGTCTTAAAGTAGTTCAATTCATTCTAAATATAATTGATTTTAATTTAGAGCATAAAAGCTGCAACCAGTTTCCATGCAGCTGCATTTATGTGTCATTTGTGCATCCAGCTGCCACTGTGGCCCTTCAGTCTGGCCAAAGATGAACAAAACTTTGCACTGAAAAATTGTATCATCGCCCAACTTTAGCAAAAAGCACCAGTTTAAATGATGTAAAAGCAATCGAAGAGCAGCCCCTGTTACAGTGATTTTGCTCTGAAGGATTTAAAACCTTTCAGTTGTGGCAACGTTGAGCTGGGCAGGATGATACTGAAATAGAATTATTGTTCAGACAAGAACAACCCCCCTCCCCTTTTTTCAAACAGTTTCCACCTAGTTTTATGTTAACTGATAGAAAGGGACCACAAAAAATCACATACCGGTATTTCCAAAAGTGAAGTCACTGATTGCTGTAGTTAGTTGGCTCCATTTTGGGCTCCAGAAAACTCCCATCAAAAAACATTAGCTTTTGTCATGTAATACCGTGTAAATACAGTTTAACTAACGTCTTATAGTGTCATTCGTGAGATTAGTTCCTTCTGGTGAGTTTTGTAGATACTGCATCTAGCAACTGCAGGAAAGTAGGAAAAAAAAGTATCTGAATCTTGAATTGTGCGTGCTTAAATCTGTTTAAATACCTTGAATTTACTTTGGCTCCATGTAGTTTGTGTTGGTATGTTAACATTTGGTGTCAGTCACTCACTCAGTTGAGACCATCAGCCATGCAGTCACCTAGTGATTAAAACGGGTTTGCACAGAGGTATTGGGTACCTTTTTTTTTTTTTCTTCTGCATAACAGCTTACGCAATTTTGGCCTTGTTTGCAGATCGTGTGTGGTTTTGTGAAAAGCATGGTGGGTTACTGTAGAGTTCTGGTTCTCAGCCCCTGATTTTACCTCTGTAAAAGAGCCATATTGAGTCCTTTTTTTCACCAAGTTGACACAGTTTCATGTGGTCTGAATGAAATGCCTCTGGCACGCTTTGGGTGCACTTCCCTTTTCATCCATTAATTGACACCTCTTTTGGGATGGAGACGGCCACTCGACTCCAATACACACCACTCTCCTCCACGAGGCAAGACTTGTTTGAGATCAGTTTCCACTGAGCATGCAAATATAAATGTGGACAAAAACTCCCCTTGGTAACCCTTGGACCATATTATTATTTTAGATAACAGCATGCAATACGTAGCCCTGAGAGCTCACAGAGTAAACCAGGCTCGGCCAGAGTGATAAAAAAAAATGACTTGACTGGCAGTTTTATTCACAAGTACTTAAACACCCCTCATTTGCAGTTTGGCTGCAGACAGTTGGTACTGATCCGTCTGTTGGTCCCAGTCTTGTTTGGAGTCGTGCCCTGAACTGGCCCAGTTAGTCTGTCAAATATGAGCGTGATATAAACCCAAGGCTTCACTTAAGCTCCATTCATCAGTGTTTGAAGGTTTCTACGGTTTAGCACTTAGAATTGTTTAAATGTGTTAGATTTTTCAAATGTTTGTGAGTAGATTTGCTACTGATATCAATAGCACAAAAGAGACAATGGGAAAAACCACATAGCCTACTGATTAAACTTTATAAAAACTCTGGTAGAGAATTACAAACTTTGTGACCAAAGCAGAAAGAAAGAGGGGAATATTTTTAACCTCCTGCTACTGAAATACAACAAATGTGGAGAGATCTGCTGGGTTAGGGATATAGCAGACCCGTGATTATCTGCTGTCCAAATTACAATTTTTTAGACTTTGCCTAATTTTTTTCAGGTTTTTTGAACTAACAGTTACATAAAAGGTGATTAATGTACCGGGTCCCATTATTTCATTATGTCTTCTCTAAATGTTACTCATTTTCAGAGGAAAGGCTAAGTATTTTCATCCTGATCTTGTCATCTTGTAATTGTCCTCTTGTGTTGCAGTGAGCTTGGCTTTCAAAGCAGCACCAATACAGGCGTTTTAACAACAATATGTGGGAATAAGACTCTTTTTTGTTTTTGTCTTCATATTTGCAGCTTCTGTTCTACCACCATTCATTTATTTATGTGATGTAAACCTCATCCTGATAGGAGAAGCCAAGAGATTACACCCGTGTCTCTCTGAGACTGCTAGAATGGAGTAAAAGCTTCTTAAAAAAGTTCCTACATGTAATTAAACAAGTGAAAATGTGTGCGTGTTGGCATTGAGCCTAAGTGTCTTACACAATGAGCTTATCACTGTGCACCACCAAGCAGGATTCTGTTGCCATGCCGCCACTCAGTTGCACTCAATCATCTTAAGGTCTATAAAAAGATGTGGGTATCCTGGGAGACGTGAATCTTGCCTCAGCTTTCACTCTCACTGTTTTTTTCATGGCTTTTTCATTTTCACAACACATCATCGTTCTGCCTCTTCTCCCACTTTTTCCCTCCTGCTCCTAACCCCTCGTCCCCTCTGCCTCTCTTTCCCTTCCTCCTCTCGTACTGTTCTCTCCTCCAAGAGATCCCAGCAGTGATAGTGATGAAGGTGCTCAATATCAGGGGAAATCCGTGCACCGTGTGCGAAACCTCCGCTCATTTATCTTTCGGTGCAGGAGCTCGGGCTTTGTGCAGCACAGAACAGTAACACTGTAATACCTGCAACGTCTTCTCTTTTTCTCCTCCAAGTTGATCTGCTCAGTTTAAACCTCCATCCCCAGATGCTATTGGTGCGGGCTATTACGTGGATGAGCGCCTAAAGCAAGAGTACAGATGTGCCTTTCCTGCTTTTCTTGTTCATAAGCCCATCTTATGGCGAAGCTCGTGTAAATAAAACATGCACAGTCAAAGTTTATTACAAAAGGTTGCATCACAGAAGTGGATTGGTGTTGTGTGCCGGCAGAGTGAGCCGGGTTCTTTCTGCAGTCTGTTGTGAGGGGACGCTTCGCCCCCAGAGAAAAGGAAGAAAGGCAAGCTGGCTCGAGGGAATCGCAGGGTAACTCATCCCCAGTTTTCCCTTTCACTGGCCCACCTGTCAGATACTTCACACACTCCTTTGTTCCCTTTGCTCAGGGCTCTGGTGAAAGTGGTAACAATACAAGCTTCTGCGTGACATATATTTTGCAGTTAATTGTTGACTTTTCTGGCTTTGATTAGTTAATATAGAGGTTTGGATGAAATCCCCTATTAATGTTGCTCGTTTTTGTGTTTACTTATTCATGGGGATGATTACAGAAGCTGCTCTCCATCCCATTATACTATAACTGTATTCCACTTACAGCGTTGAGACACTCGGGGAATATTTCCTTACAGTTGCTATGGGAGAGAAGCTCTGCTGTAACAACAGCTGACTCTAACATCTTTGCTTGTTTCTAGCGACTTATTGTGCAATTTGTCACTGCCTTACCCACGCCAGGGACGCCATGTGGCCCAGAAACAGAAACACCCCCTCTCGGGGAGAAAAAACACTGACCCAGCAGAGACGATATTCCCGTCACTCGGCGCTCGCGCTCCGAGGAATGATGCCTCCTCCTTTTTCTCCACATTCAGCCAGAAACGTGCTCTCACAATGAATGTGTCACTGGGATTCCCTAATTACAAGTTTTCAGCAGTTTCAGCTCCTCTCCTTCCACCTGCCAACGTCTCTGGCATGTGTGGAGATTCAGCCTCTTACAGTGTGAGAAGCAGCTGTGAACTTGACAGGGTGCTTTGCGTCATTATTTGCGTCAGTGCTGGAGATGAAAACATTCATCACAATGAGCGCGTGCCTCATGATGGAGGCGGAACTTTCTCATGGCCGTGTTTAATTTAAATGTAGGGATGAGGTGATCTTAGTTGGAGCAGGGGAGGGGAGGGAGCGTCATGGCAACAGCCCTCGTGAACATAGCTTACTTTCACCTGTACATACACACAAGCTGAGAAACATTCAGTACCTCTTCTGAATATGTGCAGCTGAAGGCTTGGAGGTCATAAAATCAGTACTGGAGTTGAGGGGGGATGAGGGGGGATGGCATCCCCCCCTTCCACCTGCCTGCTGTGTGCTGTTGACGTCCCCGACCCCCAGTCTGGCCTTCGGCAGGAGGGTCCCCCCTTATGAGCCTGGTCCTGCTCAAGGTTTCTTCCCTCCTAAAGGGGAGTTTTTCCTTGCCACTGTTTGGCTTAAGGCTTTTCTCCCACTAAGGGAGTTTTTACCTGCCATTGTTTATATAATAATTGCTCGGGGGTTTATGTTTATGTTTATGTTCATGTTCTGGATCTCTGGAAAGCGTCTAGAGACAACATCTGTTGTATTAGACGCTATATAAATAAAATTGAATTGAATTGAAATAAAAACGGTCAAAATCATCCCCTTCTGTAAAACTGCCATCCCCCCTTTCCATCCCTTATGTCATATCATCAATGAATGTGGTTTTACTGCTATTTCAACATTTAGAGTCATCACCAGAAAAATAACACCAGAAAAATAACTTATTTGACAATTTTCACCTGTTTCAAGTGAAAATTTACTTGAAACAGGTGAAAATTGTCAAAGTAGAAAAATCTGCCAGTGGGACAAGATTTATCTTCTCATTACAAGCAAAAAAATCTTGTTCCACAGGCAGATTTTTCTACTAATTTTAAGTGAAAATCTACTTGAAACAGGTGAAAATTGTTGTTTTTTCCAGTGATGAGTCTTGTTTTAAGTGTAATGGGACATTTTAACTAGAAATAAGACAAATATTCTTGTTATGATTTTGAGTTTTTGCAGTGATCCATTTTACTTATCCTGTGAAGGACAGAGTCATATTGATAAGTTCAGAGAACTGTTTTTTATTGTTGTGTTTTGATGTATTTGATGTAAGCCCAGTGGATATTTAAAGCTTACAGAAGGCTGCATTTAACTGCTGCTATGTCATTCCTGCAGTATTTCTGCAGGTGTTTTGGTCACTGCTATTATTTGTAATATATTATATTATTTGTAATCAGCACAAATTATCTGTCCCCATATGATAAAATCCACCATCCCCCCTGATTTCTTTTTACAACTCGAGTACTGCATAAAATGAAATATCTGCGGCGAGGCAGTGAGATGTTTCCCTGATAGATGCAGAGTTGGCATATGGCTTGCTGTCATCTCTCTGGGATCTGTTAGTTGATGTTTTCTCACGCTGTTGTTTTGTTCTGCCAGATACCACATCTCGCCGAAGGTGTTCGTATCCATGGCGAGAAGGTGACGGAGGCGCTGAGGCCCTTCCACGACCGCTTGGAGGCGTGCTTCAAGCAGCTGCGCGAGAAGGTGGAGAAGCAGTATGGAGTCAAGACTCTGGTAAGAGCTTTTTCCTGTCGTTATTTATTTATTTTTAGATTTAAAGGAGCATGAGGCAAGAATAAGAAATGAGACTCATTAGCGCCACGACGACCGTCAGGGTTCCTGCAGCCAACAGCGAAGCCGGCACGGGAGCGCGTGTGTAATCACATGTGATTTTCAAATCAAGCTCTAAATATGACTTACAATGTTATCTTACCTGGTCAGTAGGAAATGAGCCATGTCAGCATCTGTTTTCAGTCCCAATTCAAGTTGAAGCTGCCTCCATGACTCAAACGCATATCCAATGTTTACTCGTGCGCCGCCGAGAACGCGCATGCAGCGTCATGTGACGTCACATCCGCAGCCCAGCGCGGGAAATTCCGGCCTGGAATTGCAGCACATTTTACAGCACACAGCCTGTTCAAGGCAACGGAGAGATACACTAGAGCAGTGGTCCCCAACCCCCGGGCCGCGGCCCGGTACCTGGCCGTGTGTCATTTGGTACCGGGCTGCACAGAGAGAAAAAAAAAATATATATATATATTTTTTTTTTTATTAAAAAACAATTTCTGTAGAATCCCCAACTGATGATGGTTGACTCTCAAACTGATGGTTCACAATGTTTTTATTCCTTGGATGTAAATACACTGCAAACACACCGTAAGAGCTATGAAGGAATAAAATAAAAATATAAAAATAAAATAGTTAGTCTTTCTACATTCATATAAGTTTAACTTAAATACAGACCGACGCAGCTGCTCGCTCGGTTGGCAATAAAGCTACCACAATACATGACCGACCAAACTCAAGCTGGACATAAATACGGTATAAAATTTGCACAAATCCTCATCAGCAGGTGCTTTTTGTGTCAGTTAGGCTCCACTTTAGCATTCCTGACACTTGTTTAGTCTTTCAGACACACTTTCTACTGCCGTTAAACTTTTACCGTTAAAGTCCGAAGCGCCGGAGGTTTACAAGGTCTCGGTGAGACGCCTTCAAAATAAAAGCACTAAATATCGATCTACTTAATATGTAACAATAAAATAAAAGCCTGGCTTTAAATAACGTTAATGAGAAAACAAACATAAAAACACATTTATAGAAACACTGATATTATAGGTCATTTACAATTTCCATTATTTCATTTTATTTCTTCAAAAATGATGTTTATTATTATTATTATTATTATTATTATTATTATTATTATTATTATTACTACTACTATAGCGAAAATACCACAGTTTTTAATGCCGGTCATTTTATTTAGTTTTTATCAGCTACACCTTTAGATTGGGCCGTGAAAATATTGTCAGACATTAAACCGGTCCACGGTACAGAAAAGGTTGGGGACCACTGCACTAGAGGGCTCATTCTTTTTGGTTTGGAACGCTTCATCTGACATTATTACTAGAAAACTTAAAACGTATACGCATTTTTTTCATAAATCCTGCCTCATGCTCCTTTAAAGAAAGCTCTGTTCCTTCAATCGACAGAGGATGAAGTTATTGTGCATAACTGCAATGTTAACTACAATGATCCTAAAGTACAATCACGATAAATGGCAAGCAAGTGACTTTGAATTTTCTGAGCCATTAGAGCGTGCATGTTGCTTTTGTGTACTTTTCGTCGTTGTTTCTTCCTGCAGAGGCTGCCTCCAGTCTCTCTTGTTTACCGATTTAATTGTTGCTTGGCCAAGCATCTCCCTCCATCTCGCCCGAGGTTCAGGGGCGCTCGCTGCGTTATTGGGAGAGGGTGGTGACCTTTCAAACAAAAGAGAAGCCATTACTTTCCAGGGTGTGATAACGAGGGTCCTATCAGATGTGTGATGGCCTCTCGCTTCAGTCGAAAAACACTCTTTAAATGCAGACAATTTATCTCTGCTTTTCTATTTGAGTTATTTTTCCAAACCACCGGGACATTTCGATGCGCAGCGACACACTCTTCCTTTTTTTCCTCCGGGTATCAAGTTTGAGATTATTCTAAATGGACAAACTTTAACCCCTGCTGACTGGTGATCGAGTTCAGCGAGCTGGACAGTAACAGACGCACCGATGGCATCAAAGCAGTACTAACGTTTGTCTCCGTTTGTCTCCCCCTCTGCGGTGTCAGCCGGCAGCAGATGAGCGGCGGGGGCCTCGTCCTGCCTCGATGGTGCGCTCCTTCACCATGCCCTCCTCCCAGAGGCCGTTGTCAGTAGCTTCAGTTACCTCCATCTCCTCCGACAACTCCCCCTCCAGGCCCGGCTCAGATGGGTAACACATGCTTCACAACTCTTCGGGGCTGAAAACACCACAAAAGATGCAGTTTCTGTCATTTGAGTAGATGTTTTGAATATCTGCCCTCCAACAAAACCAATCAAAGGCCTCAAATTTAAAAACGAAGTGAACTTCGAGAAGACACTATAGTGCAATAACATTATCTTTCTGTAATTTAAAGTTCAAAGTTGTTCAAATAAAAGAAATAGTTGTATTCCAAGTGGTTGGATCGGTGCCAACCCCGTCGTATTATTTCTGCAGCTTTGCTCTGGAGCCTCTACTGCCAAAGAAGCTGCACACCAAGTCTCAGGACAAACTGGACCGGGACGAACCTGAAAAGGAGCGCAAGGAGAAGAAGAAGGAGAAGAGGAACAGCAAGCACCAGGAGATCTTTGACAGAGAGTTGAAGACGACAGAAATCCCGATGCAGCCAGCTGAAGCTGTCATCCTCTCAGAGACGGTGGGCTAGACTTCCTTTGATCTTCCTCTTTCTTCTCTTTGTTTCTCCGCTCTGTTCTGTGCTCTATCATCCAACATTGCAATGATTTGATGAGAATGTTGTTTGAATCGAGATCAAAGTGTAATAAAGAGAAAAGCAGTTTTTTAATTAATGAAGAAATACAGTCTTGCAGATAATTCTGTGATGTTCTGCCGCAAAGCGTAGCATGAAATTTTCCACTCGCACAGAAGTCACATAGTAAACAGTGTGGCTCACAACTGAGACCCCTGCTATGTTTTCTGTCGTTCCTCTGAAGATAAATATTGATTTGTCTTTCCTACCAAGAGGTCTGTTAGAAACCATAATCATAAGCTGCTAGAGCATCTTTAGTGCCTCTGACCTCGTTTCTGCTCTTGTCGTGATATTTTTCCTCTCCGTTCAGTCCACTTCCATCTCCTTTAACACTCATCATCTCCCCGATTTTTCTTTTGTTGTGTCCTTATCTGGGCCGTGCTTACATCACGCCTCAGATCCGCTGTGCGCTTTACAGCAGAGGGACTGAGCTTAGTCCAAGGGCAGTGGCGAGGTCGAGGTCAAGAGGTCTGTTATAGATCCATCAGTTGCTTTTTAAGGTCTAATCTTGACCTCAAAAATTATAAATGAGTTAGTTTAGTACTTCTCTGGATAAAATGTGCCGTTATTTTCAGTTTCTCCCTCGCGGCCCGAGTGTTTGTGTTTGCCCAATTAGAAAATTGTTTATTAATACAGTGCGAAATAGCCCCGAGGACATATCTTTTTATATTCAAATTCCAGTCATAATAAAGTGGAGAAAACATGCTCTTGCATGAAAACAATTGTTTTTATCCGCAAATAACATGCCGTGACCCGACGAGCACATTCATCCAAACGGGTTTCTCCTCATGGAATACAGATAGACAAATGGCTTTTTTAATATGCGTGTGGATGCGCACACAATAATGACAAAGATGTGGAACTCACTTTGTTGATTTCATCACAGGCTCGGCTCATTTGCACAGTCGAAAATTTGATCTCAGGTTTGTTTGTTGACGTGAATAATTTCACTTGCTCATTAATGACTCAGCCTGTTCCTCTCGCCCTCCGCGATCACACAGATCAGCCCTCTGAGGCCTCAAAGACCGAGGAGTCAAGTTCTGAACCAGATGGGCGGAGACCGCCGCCTCTCCGTTTCTCCCGGGCCCCCGTCTTCCTCCGGCTCCTCCTCCTCACCGGGACCCCCACCCATCACACCCCGGAGCAAAGCTTCCTTCAGTCTACACGCTGTTTCCAGTGAGAGCAATTTTTCTTCACCCTCACTTTTTTTTTTTAATCTTTCACTTCTTAAAAATCTGTGACAAACTTGTTAGCAAACAGTTGTGTATTTACCCAGGAACAACAGAGCCGCACAGTAAACACGTTCACTCTCTTTTTAGCTGCGTTCAGGGGTTCCACTGTAATTTTGTCAACTCTTGAGGGAAATATCTCGCACTTCAGCTGCTTTATTGTGCGCTGGCTAATCTGACATCAATTTTGGCTCGCGCAGCTGTTTGCCGGTGGCAGCCGTTAACGGCGCCCAAGTGCTGGAAAGGTGGCGTAGAATGGATTTTCAGAGCTTCTCTGCTGAAAACAGTGAAAAACACTTTTTGCAGGCATAAATGAAATTTTTGGGAGAAGGAATGATTGAAGTGAAACTTTTACTTTATAGAGCAGGGGTGAAAGTCGCTGCAGAGCTCTGTGAAGAGGACGGAGGCTGCAGTCGGTTTATAATTACTTCCGCTCATTGCTAGTCACACGCCTCTCAAAATTTCACAAAATGTAATAAATATTTTGTAGCCATACGACAGTTTTTAATATTTTCTTACTCTCCAATGTGTCATTTCTTTTCTGTTTAATCATTTTTTCTTCTTTTAGTCATACGGTTATGCTAATCCCTCAGAAATGGGCCCTGCGATGTCCGCTGGCTCCGAGTCCTCCCCTGAAACAAACGTTGGTGTGTTTAGATGATGAATGTGAGCTGATGGGTGCCCTCTCGTGCAGGTCTGGAGCTGAACGGGATGGGATGTCCTGACAAGGGTGAAACCCCGCCGCCGCTGCCGGTGAAAGGCAGCACAGCCGATTACGGCAACCTGCTAGATAATCAAGACTTGACGATTCCCTCGACGCCTCCGCCGCCCCCGCCGCATCAAAGAGTAGGTGTTTTAATTAGGGCTGCGAGCGGCTCCTTAATGATGTACGGCACTTGTAATGAAAGACGCGTCCGCTACTTGCGCTTGACATTTGGGTCAACCACCTCCACAGTTTCCTGCTTCTGTACATCCTGTACGTCACGTGTGTGCTCATGTCTCTGTGCAGGTTTTGCACTCTCATCGGGGCTCGTCCCGGATCTGTCCGTTGCGTTTAGTAATGTGTGTCACTGAAGAGTGGAGGCATCAGTCACTTAGCAGCTGATACCTGCCTGTCTGCCTTGCTGTTATTTATACTCGTCCCGCCAGCCGCCCTGGTTCTCAGACGTGATTGATTGGATGATTACTTTACCTCTCACATCCATCAGAAGCTCTCCAGCTGTTAATCAGCGGCCCGTCTGTCCACACTCTCCGAATTCCACTCAAGTCATCCTCTCGCCTCGCCACTCCTCTAACTAATCTTATTTATTCACTGTCACGGCCAATGGACGGGTCGTAAAACAGAGCAGGGGCACACAGTGTGGCAACAGACTGACGGTAATGTAGTAAAAGCACATGTTCTCTGAGAACGAGCAGCTGCACTTCTCCATTTACGGAGGCAGAGGTGAGGTCGTTGACGAGCATCACTCCTCACGTTCAGTCTCCGGTGTGGACTCAGGTGCTTCAGCGGTGACAGAAAAACTTGAAGAGCTGAAGCATTTTCTGTCTGGAATCAATAAAAATGCACTTCCACTCGTTGTACACATTAAAGAAAAAATATCAGTTACTCACCAGTGTTGTGATCCCCGACATAAACCTTGGCTCAAAAGAACCAAAAATGGAGAACGCGGAGCAAGCGGTGCGCTTTGAGGGAATTTATTCCTGTACAACCATTTGAAGTGAATGGAAGCCCCAGCCTAAAACAAATAAACGGACAGACCACAAAGCAGCCGTGCGAGGGGCCGTCAGATCTGGGCTGCTCACCTAAATACCCCAAAAATCCAACCTAAATAAACCAAAACCAGAAAACTAATGATCGGTAACTCCCAAATCAAGAGCCTAAAACAAAACCAACAGCACCTTGACACAAAGACGTGGACAACAACAACTGAACAGAAGACACAGGCATTCTGGTTGCAAACCAAATTGGATGCAGTGATTGGGAAATGCTTTAAATTCAAGTATTTGATTGTAGGATGGGGGATAAACATCACATGTTAAACATAAAAATGTATATGTTGAATTCGCTACTTTTAAAGGAGCATGAGGCAGGATTGAGGCAGGATTTATGAAAAACATTTGTATACGTTTTAAGTTTTCTAGTAATAAGGTCAGATGAAGCGTTCCAAACCAAAAAGAATGATCCCTCTAGTGTATCTCTCCGTTGCCTTGAACAGGCTGTGTGCTGCAATTGTGCCCGGAATTTCCCGCGCTGTCCTGCGGATGTGACGTAACATGACGCTGCATGCACGTTCTCCCCGTTCTCCTGTGCCGGCTTCACTGTTGGCTGCAGTACCCCCGACGGCCGTCGTGGTGAAGGGTGGCGCTAGAGAGTCTCATTTCTTAAAAGGAGCCTCATGCTCCTTTAATAAACTAATTTTCAAAAAGTTAAAACAATGCCAAAAAAGAACAATTAAGAGATCAGAAATTCCAACTTTTAAGGGGAATTGTGAAAGAAAGTTTTGAGTTTCCTGACGGGAACCTGAGTTTAGGAAGTTGTGGTTGATTCCCAAGTACCAATAGCTTTTATTTGGTACTCTAAGTCAAAGTATTGGGCGGCAGAGAATTGTTGGTAAATGTCTTATATCAAAAAACCCTGCGTATCTGAATATTTTGAAACCCGGGTACCCCAGGAGCAGTTGTCACTTGCTATAGACGCCCAAATATGTCTTCACCTACAAAAACAGGGAATTAATTCTTCCCTCTTGTATGTTTCCTTTTAGAAAGTTGTTAAAGTGTTTACGCTAATCCTTCCTTTATTTCCTGCTTTAAAAGACTCCCCGCTTAAACTGGTTGAGCATTTTTTGTACTTGGTTTCCCAGATTGTTGTATTCTGAAAACAAAGATTTAAGTGTCTTTCCTCCGTCTGTTTGCAGCACATTCCACCCCCTCTGCCAAGCAAGACCCCCCCTCCGCCGCCTCCCAAGACCACCAGGAAACAGGCCTCCATCGATTCAGGAATTGTACAGTAAACAAAGACGCTGAATTTAGGACCAGTCAGCGCAACAAAAACCGCCATCAACAGTGAGCGTTTCCCCCCAGAAGAAATGGTTGTTTTCACCCACACGCTCCTCGCCCGCAGCCCCGGCTTGACAAGATGAATACCTCACCGCAGCCCACCCCCTCTTATCATCTTTAATTCTCTCCTTTATTCTTTTTGCCTTCTGTTTGACAACGATGCAGTTTGCAGCACGGTATATGTTGCACGGATGAATAGCCGACGGCGTCTGTGACGACACCAGACCACATCAAGCTTTTAACTTGACATGAGATTGTGCGACGACAGATAAGCTTGGACCAAAAGTTTTCCAATACTGACCCGCTCTCGTGTATTTGAGAGCACACTGCTCATTAAAAGCATTATTCCAGTCTCTTTTTAGCATATTCCCACTATGTACAGTTTTTTGTATATATAATTTTATTTTATGTCATGTTTTTTTTGTATGTAATTTTGATCAGGACTCTTTTTGTATTAACATATCATTAGATTAAGAGGCATTTATATGAAACAAAAAAGGGCTTGTGGTTTGAATTGATAAGGACTTTACAGAGCTGGTATTTGAAAACCAACCGTGGATTTTATTGGTAAAATATTTGGAGTGCACATACAACTAACTTCCATCTCTCTCTCTCTCTCTCTCTCTCTCATCGTTCAGTCCTTGTCCTTGATTGCTGTAACCTTGGATTTCAGTAATATTGACTGTACCCGGTTCACTACTGACATGACTTCTGAATAAACTTTCAAATGTATGTATTTTTAAAAACCAGATGACTCCCTCATTATCGCTGTATGCAGCCTAAGATGCTGAAAATAGATGTTTGCACCTTTCAGGAGACACTGGGCAAGCAGTTCTTCTGCTTTTGTTTTCCTCACTTTAACTGAAAACTAAGAGACAAAGCGTTCTGCTGGCAACAGCCTCCGCGCTGTCAGCCTCTTCTAAGATTTTTCACATCAGGACCAAAAAACAGTCTTCTCATCCCTACCAGGGAAATTTAGGCTAAATTAGGTACATACAATCTTTGATTACCAACAGCACATGACGTATAACACCGCCTGGTTACTTTTTAGCCAAGAATGTAGTCAGTACTTACTCTTTCCATAGAATGGAAGAAATAAACTTGACTGATCAAGTGTAAGATCTGCTATATGATCAGGTTTTCACCATTCGGATGTGTTTTAATACAACGTTAGGTAGGACATCACAGAGAAACAGAAATCATCCTACAATATAAAGGAAGTAGAAAACGTTGAAGATATTTTCAAATCTTCCCAGTAGGGATGGGCGGTATGGACTAAAAAATTTATCACGATCATTTCTGGCATTTATCCCGATAACGATAAAAATTACGATAGAAATTCTTTCTTTCTTTCTTTCTTTCTTTCTTTCTTTCTTTCTTTCTTTCTTTCTTTCTTTCTTTCTTTCGTTCTTTCGTTCGTTCGTTCGTTCGTTCGTTCGTTCGTTCGTTCGTTCGTTCGTTCGTTCGTTCGTTCGTTCGTTCGTTCGTTCGTTCGTTCGTTCGTTGTGCGTGGATTTAATGCAGAACCATAAATCAGCTTTACACAAAAATGTCGTCAACGGGAATTTATTGTTTTTACCGCGAGATGACAAATTCTTACTGTGGGGAATTTTTTTGACGGTATATCGGTAAAATATCACCCATTCCTACTTCCCAGTAGCGGACATCCCAGCAGGTTCATCCGGTGTCAGGTCATGTGAGGAACATGACTGGACAGCTTAGTTTAGTTTCATTTCACGAACCACAAGATGCCGTATTTGCTGAAAACCAAACTAAACCCAGCGTCATACCAGCTGTCCATGGAGGTGAAGCAGCGATGCCTTGGGCTTGTTTAGTGGCCGCAACTACAAACGTCTCCGTAAACCGAAGTACTCCACAGTCCAGTGTGGACTCCAGGCTGGACACGCTGGGATCCCTATTGGTATCTTTCCAATAGCTAATTTTTTTACTTCAAAATTAGATCATGCAAAAGGGCATTGATCCCGAACACACAAGGAAGTACCACAGAATGTTTGAAAACGAAGAGAATCAAGATGTTGCAAGGTCTCTGTCATCGTTCAGGTGTGCCCGACTGAAATGTTGCCGTAGGACCTCAATAGATCTGTGCAAGAAAACAATCCTCAATGAAAGTGGAGCAACTTCCTCCTCTGTGATATTAGAGACTGTTAATTCATAAAACGATAACACCACCGGGAATTAATCTAGAAATGACGTCCATACTTAATCAATACTTGACCTGCATCAGCGCTGTCCCAGCTGTCCACAGCTTTACCCGTTTCATATAGTCTGCTTTTATTGCAGCCTCACCACAACTACCCGTTCATGCTGCCTGAAAACATGTCACCCTCATACAGTGGAGCAACAAAAAGTATTTAGTCTGACACCAATTGTGCAAGTTCCCCCACTTAAAAAGATGAGAGAGGCCTGTTATTTTCATCATAGGTAACTTCAACTATGAGAGACAGAATGGGGGGAAAGAATCCAGGAAATCACATTGTAGGATTTTTGCTGAATTAATTGGTAAATTCCTTGGTAAAATAAGTATTTGGTCACCTACAAACAAGCAAGATTTCTGGCTTTCACAGACCTGTAACTTCTTCTTTAAGAGGCTCCTCTGTCCTCCACTCGCTACCTGTATTAATGGCACCTTTTTTAACTGGTTATCAGTATAAAAGACACCTGTCCACAACCTCAAACAGTCGCACTCCAAACTCCACTATGGCCAAGACCAAAGAGCTGTCAAAGGACATGAGAAACTAAACTGTAGACCTGCACCAGGCTGGGAAGACTGAATCTGCAATAGGTAACAGCTCGGTGTGAAGAAATCAACTGTGGGAGCAATTATTAGAACATGGAAGACGTACAAGACACTGATAATCTCCCTCCAGCTGGGGCTCAAGATCTCACCCCGTGGGGTAAAAATGATCACAAGAACGGTGAGTAAAGATCCCAGAACCACACGGGGGACCTAGTGAATGACCTGCAGAGAGCTGGGACCAAAGTAACAAAGGAACCATCAGTAACACACTACGCCGCCAGGGACTCAGATCGTGCAGGGCCAGACGTTCCCCCTGCTTAAACCAGGACATGTCCAGACCCGTCTGAAGTTTGCTAGAGAGCATTTGGATGATGCAGAAGAGGATGATGGAGAATGTTATATGGTCAGATGAAACCAAAATAGATCTTTTTGGTAGAAACACAATTTGTCATGTTTGGAGGAGAAAGAAAGCTGAGTTGCATCCAAAGAACATCACACCTACTGTGAAGCACGGGGGTGGACACATCATGGTTTGGGGATGGTTTTCTGCAAAGGGACCAGGACGACTGATCCGTGTAGGGACAGAATGAATGGGGCCAAGTATGGTGAGATTTAGAGTGAAAACCTCCTTCCATCAGCAGTATTGAAGATGAAACGTGGCTGGGTCTTTCAGCAGGACAATGATCCAAACACACCGCCCGGGCAACGAAGGAGTGGTTTCATAAGAAACATTTCAAGGTCCTGGAGTGGCCTAGCCAGTCTCCAGATCCCAACCCCATAGGCTGCACCCTGATAAATTCCTATTCAGTGGACTGATAGCATTTGAAGCCGCTGTAGAAAATCATTGGAGGGAGTTGAAAGTCCGTGTTGCCCAGCGACAGCCCCAAAACATCACTGCTCTAGAGGAGATCATGGAGGAACGGACCAAAATACCAGCAACAGGGTAGAAAACCTTGTGAAGACTTACAGAAAACTTTTGACCTCTGTCATTGCCAACAAAGGGTATATAAGATTTGGGATGAACTTTTGTTATTGACCAAATAATTATTTTCCACTATAATTTACAAATACATTCTTTAAAAATCACACAATGATTTTCTGGATTTTTCTTTTTTCCATTTTGTCTCTCATAGTTGAGATATACCTGATGACAATTACAGGCCGCTCTCATCTTTTTAAGTGGGAGAACTTGCACAATTGGTGTCTGACTAAATACTTTTTTCCCCCACTGTAAGTTCAGGATTTTTATGACGTTATTTAACATTTAGCTGATAAGTTTCTATTGTGTTCATTATGTCTTCAGATAGATATCCTAAAGTTTCTTTTTTCCAGACAAAGTTCCGACTTCTTCCGAAGGTAAGAAGTCGGAACTTTGTCTGGAAAAAAGAAACTTTAGGATATTCAGCTGATAAGTTCTTGTCAGCTTTGTATATATTGTGGTTGGAAATGAATGATTAGAGGATGAAGCGTTGCGTCGCTGCATAATTACCTGTTGAGCAGCAGATTTAGATCCAACTGATCTTTAATTAGCTGAAGAGTGTGAGCATGTGGTGTTCTGAGTTTTGAGGACGTCTTTAATCACGATGAGCTCGGTGAAATGTTGAAGTGTGGTGTTTTAAGTACGGCAGATAATCAACATATTATATAAGAAAGTGAACAACCTGTACTTTGGGGGGAGTTTTGATTCCAGCCATCGCTTGTGCTCTCAGTGCTGATAGCAGCTATAAAAATGGTGTAATACCATCATTCTTTGAACCACCCACTGCACATTTAGCAAGTTTAAAGTCGTTCAACTAGCTTTTGGGGGCCTTTTTGTTTTTTTTTTAAGTGTTTGCCCCATGTGGCTAATACTCCACTGCTCAGCTATTCTGCTGACTCTGAGTGGGTGTTTGCCTGAGGAGAAATGCTCAAACCATAGCATCTGTTGTTTGAAGGTGTTTTTATCTCAAAGAAGATTCAGCTTTCTAAGGTTCTCTCATCCTAATTAGGAGCACTGAATGACATCTTTTCCCCCTGAGTTTCTTTATGGAGGGGGGGAGTAATCATAAGATAACATTGTGCAGCTCATGGGCTGTGTTGACATCTCTGGTCAGACGGTAACATTTCTCATTAGGATGTTGGTGATTAACTATGATCAAAATGTTGAATCTTTTAGTGGTTTCTCTGTGGTTAAGCAATAAGTAATGTAAATAAGTATCATTTTGACACCATTTCTTAAAGGAGCATGAGGCAGGATTTATGAAAAAAATTCGTATACGTTTTAAGTTTTCTAGTAATAATGTCAGATGAAGCGTTCCAAACCAAAAAGAATGATTCCTCTAGCGTATCTCTCCGTTGCCTTGAACAGGCTGTGTGCTGCAAAATGTGCTGCAATTCGTGCCCAAATTTCCCGCGCTGTCCTGCGGATGTGACGTCACATGACGCTGCATGCGCGTTCTCCCCGTTCTCCCGTGCCGGCTTCACTGTTGGCTGCAGTACCGCCGACGGCCGTCGCGGCGAAGAGTGGCGCTAGAGAGTCTAATTTCTTAAAAGGAGCCTCATCCTCCTTTAAAGGGCTAGGAGTTCAATTGAATTGTATTTGTATAAAGTCTAATACAACAAAAGTTGTAGTTGGAGTAAATTAAATGGGCTGAAACATTAAAACTCTTACAAGGTTCCTGCACTACTCAAGACTAATCTTCAGATTCAGATTCAGAAAACGTTTAGTTTAGTTAATCTTTATTATTTTAGTAGGAAATGAAAGTGTATATTCACCATGATAAATATGAATCTTAGTTGTGTCATTGTCCGCCCCTTTTCTTTTTTCTTTAAGGATTATTACGGCTACTGCCATACTTATCACAACACCAGTATCTTCATTAAAGCCTCGTCTCAGTCCAAACTACCGTCCCACCTTCGCCACAATAACCTAAATGTCAAACTGTTGAAGTTTATTGCTTCAATTGATTCTGCTTGTGGTTAAAGGCATGTACATGGAGACCTAAACCCCTCCCTATTACCCATCAATGGTTATAAGAGAAAATAGAGTTGTACTTTAAGGGCTTCTGAAGTGCTGAGCAGCATTTCGTAACATCAAGTTGGGACTGTTGCAGCTGATTTAAGATGTTTTTTCATTGTTTGTGCACGTTAACAATAATGACATATCCCGAGTAAAGAAAGATACTTATCTTTAAATATGACAAAGCAGAACTTGTCACTTGTTCTATTAAAATCACACCAGCGTAATCAAAGTGCAGCTTTAATTATATTGTAATTGTCTCAGCCTGAGCGGGTGCAGCAGGTTGGTGGATGTCTGCTTTTAACTACGCCGCGAGTACAGAGTGACAAATCAGTGAGGTGACTGAAATGTTGCAGTCAGAGTGCACGTTGTGTCGCGGCTAAACCAAATGCCACGGCTCTGTCTCTGAAAGTGACTGGAGCGTGTTCATGAAGTGCAGTGTCAAAGTCACATCCAGGAGTGCACCAGTTCACACGAATGTTTAAACATGCACCAATATTTTTGCTGCACGCTGCATGAGAAGAGGGATTTAGAAGATGCGTTTTCCATCAAGATGATAACAGTAAAATCAAAGCCTATAATTTTTGTGGAAAACCATGTTGATCCCCTGCAGATAATTTTGGGATTCTCGATCACTATTATTTTTTTCAATCCCCTTGCAGGAAAGAGAGAGTAAAAAGTAAGATTTGCTTGAAAATGAATGTAGTAATAATAATGAGATATCATGAAAGTATCCACAAAATTCATTTCCCGCATGAGGAATGTTGGAGCATTGCAACACCCAGAGATATAAAGCTGTTTCCACAGACTCTGCTGACATTTGGGCCCAGTTGAGGAACATGTAGTTTTCAGCAGTTATTGTTATAATGTATGTTATTTGTACTTGATGTATATGCATTTATCAATCTGGGATTAGGAGTTGAATATCACTGCTTTATTGGATCCAAAGTCACTTAAAATGACAGAACAACAAAGCCTAAAATCCAGTAGCGGTGCAGAACGTTTTTCTTTTTGTTAAATAGTTGCTCCATCCTGCTTATTGCGTTGCAATGATAAGTCCATTCACTCCGATATATGACTAAGAATTAAAAAGTTTCATCAATATTATAATTCACTTATCAGGAATACCCGGTACACTCTCGGTATCTAGCTTCGCAATTGAAAAGGGATAAAGGGCGAAGCGTTTCAGCGGTGGTAATATTACATAGTTAACTGGCAGTTTTTCAATAGGCTCTCAGTGATTTGTGCTCAGCCATTATGCTTCACCCTCTCCCCGTCCTTAAAGCACAGGGAAAAAGCATGGCTTAATTGAGCAGATTTCCAGGGGCTTTGTTGAGGGGGGATGGGGGGGGGCAGCAGCTATGAGCTAGCTCCCTCTCTCTAGGAGAAATGTATTTACAACGCAGCCTATTCCACTCTCATTTGTCATTTCAGCCAGGAATAATGTGCATATATTTCCCCCCTCTCTCTTGACACACTTTCATTTGCTGGGAGGCAGCAAGCGTGCATGCTTGTCTTTAAATGTCTCCTTCGCATAATAAAAGAGGACAGCATTTCCATAAATCATCACAACTTGTCTGTAGTTTTTTCATGGCTTTTTTTCTTCTTCACCCAAATGGAGTCTCAGTACAAGTCCCTCAGTAATGGACCTGGTAAGATGCTACTGTAACCCCTGGGAACAATACCTTTTTGTTTTGTTTGGTTTTTAATACAAAAAACCAGTGGAATTACTTTGTCATTTCCACTTTCAGAATAAAGCCATGCACAAGTCTAAATATGCTCATTTATCTGCGTTTAAAAGAGGGTGCTTCAGTGAGCTGCTACGCCTGGATGTTGGACTGGAAACATGGAAACATGACCCAAACAAGGCAGCTGCAGTTAAAACGGTAAAAATGATCTTTAAAACTCCTTCCAGATCATAATTCAACACATAAATATATAATACTGGAGAAGAAAAAAAATGTTAAAGATGTAGACGTTGACAAATAAAAGTGATTCTTAACAGTGAATCTCATATTTGCTTTGCATAAGAAGATGATGCTGGAATCTTCAGGTCCAACGCAATGTATAAAGATGACTGATTTATTTAAAAACAGCACATTTCTGTTTAGGGCTGAATCCCAGATAAATGATCAGGAGAGATAAGAAATATTAACTCTGCAGCACGCACAGGTGCACGCTCCAGTTTAGATTCTCAGTTCATCAATTGGAGGTTGAATTTGAGATGATAATGCTTTTTTTTTTTCTCCCCACTGAGAAAAGAGCTTTAAGCATTTCACCAGAGTAAACATATCCACCTGATGGCACAGGCAGCACACACTCCTGATCTCCATCTGATTGAAAACAAAGCTGATCTGTCAACTGTTGTACGAGAGAGCTGCAAACTGATTGATGAAGAGTGTAGTTTTATTTTGTCTTCAGTGAAGTCCAACCTTGAAAGAATTAAAGCTGTCATGAACGCCAGCGGCACTGATTTGTGGTGGAGGTGGTTGTTCACTCTTCAACGAGCATGTCGTTTTTTAGAAAAGATGACATGCTTATTGCTGTTCTCGAAGTCAACCTGGACGGAAGGACACTCGCACCCACGTCACCTTTTTGTCATCTGAATTTACAGCCGGCCCTCGTAGCTCCTTGCAGAGCAGACGTGGCGCTTCAGCTAGTAAGATGTCAACGTGGTGTTGTATGCATCTGTCACAGATAGTGTCACGCAGGATCCATGAGGCTGTTTCTATCACAGCTGAGTTGTCTTCAGTAAACCCAATGAATTGGGTTCGGCGACGGAGGGAACGCGACTTGTGTGACGGAAGCAAGTGGAGTGTTGGCTGGGGATCATCATGAGAGAAAAGAATACAAGATCAAGCACGGTCATGGAGGCAGTTTAAGAGGATCCTGCAGTAAAACGTCCTAAACTGAAAGGGAAAAAATTGATTCAAAGTCAAAACTAAGCAGGAGTGTACGAGTAAGGCTTTGAATTAGAGTTATATATGTGTGTGTGTGTGTGTGTGTGTGTGGGGGGGGGGGGGTAAAATGAAAAAGTAGAGGCTCTGAAGTCTGCTTTAAACATAAAAGTAAAAAGAGATGCTTTGAAAGTTAGTTTTACATTGAAACAACTATCTGTCCCGTCCATGTAGGTAAAAATTGATCCCAAAGCTCTCAAGGTGTGTTATTGACTTATACCGTTAATGGCCGGGTTTCCCAGATCCAACCTCTCTTAAGGATTTAAGAGAGGTTCAAAGAAGGTTTGAACTAAGAGAGAACCCTAAGATACGGGTGTTTCCCAGATGACTTCTTAACACCGTCCTTTAGTTTCGCTCTTTCAGAAGCTCTTTGGAGCAGCTGTCCGGTTCTGAAACCAAATCAATCGATGCCAGGCAAATCGATCACCGATCACTATCAGCGCATTTTCACATGCAGCACTGCTGCCTAACGCACTAATTCACTGCTGCCTGTGCGTTATAATAAAAAATTAAGATGATAAATATAATTCAATGACCCTTTTTCATCCAAACGGTGTGTTACTCCGTTATTTCTGGCTACAGTGAGGCTTTTTTTCCCCACACGCAGAAACCGGGAGGAAACGTGGTGGGCGTGTGTGTGCGTTCAAAAACATGAGCCAAGAGAAGGCGAGTTTCGCAAATCGCAACGTGGAATTACAGCAATCCCTGGTTTTTCGCAGGGGTTATGTTCCAAAAAGAACCCGTGATAAGTGAAATTCTTTTTACAATTATAGAGGGCTTCAGATTGCAGAGATCATCCCCGCCACGCACGTATTCCTGCTCTTCTGACGCTGCTGCATCCCGACTCCACCCTGTAGCGTCTTTTTATCCTAAACCCTGCGGTGCAGGTGGGTTTTTTCAAGAGAAGAAAATAGTTATGGGTCGTTGTCTTCGCTCTTTTTTCTTCTGGGCAAAAAGATTCTTTAATATAAACCGACACCATTGATTATATTTGAGACTGTAATGAACGATTCATCACGTTCTTCAGCTGCTGCTTCCCTGTCATCACATAGGGGTAGGTGCGCTCAGGCTCGGACACGGTGCAGGAGGATCGGTGTCCCGGCTGCCTGGACAGCCCGGTCCGACAGCACGTCCAGGGGACTGAAGTGCTGACGCACGAATGCGTTCATAAAAACAGTTCTGCTTCGCGCACGGCGACGCGCTTGATTTGCAGAGAGAACATGCTGTATAGCAGCCAAATTATCAAATAAATGATATTCATGATGATCGTTTTATTTGTGCGTAATGCATAAAACATATACAGGAACACACTTGTTATTCCTTATTTTTCTTTTTTTTCCCTTTGCTGTCACCAATAAATGCTAAACAATATAAATCTAAAGTATAAAATAGATCAAAATTTGTGCGGGGTGCATTGTTTTAATATTTCATTGCTTGGTGTGATATTGATTTGCCTGACGCGCCTGGATCTGTGAGTCTTTGTTCACTAAGATGGTTGTAAAGACTGGGTCAGCAGCATCTTTCATTTCCTTCTTAATGAAAGAGATACTTAAGCTAAGAGCGACTCTGGGAAACGCGATTTTCTTTCACAGGCTCCTTAAGAAGGTTTGAAAGAAGTCTTTCGCTGTTAAGAACTACTTAACTGATCTGGGAAACCCGGCCAATGTTATTGTTTAAAATGATGATTCTCTTTAATTCCTGAGGAATGCACTGAAACCAAAACCTTTTTTGATGGTTCTTGTTTTAGTTGATTTAAGCAAAACTGTCATAAAAAAGCAGTCAATTACAGTGGAGGTGACTGGAAATGTTTCTGAGCTACAGTAAAAGAGATGTAACTCATCAGCTGAAGTGAGAGAGCTATGGTTTGGTGACAAACATTTCATGGGTACAGGTTCTCCAAACTGTAAATTGGTTCGTTAAATAGGTGAATGAAAGGAAAACCCTTATGTGTTTGTTTGTATGATGGTTTGTTTGGAAGCAAAAATTCCAAAACTGATGTGATTTTCCAGGTCAGACATGATGCTAAATCCAACATCTCAGCATTGGGGGTTGGTTGCAACGGGGAGTTTGAATGTTTTAGTCCTGATAGAAAACACAAGGAGGGGCTTTAAACGCCTGCAGTGACACAGACCTTTGACTGAACCCTTTGGTCCGGTTTTCCTGCCCCGCCTCCAACTTTTCCAAGCTCCAGACGGGCATTCCAGTGCTCGTGCCACAATCGGTGGTCATGAGCACTTCCTGAAAGCACACAGACTCGTTTCAGCCAGACAATTAGGGGCAGGAGAACTTGGTGGCATTTAAAGTCTGAGCCTGCTGGTGCAGATGTCATTCTGAGCCTCACTCAGCACTGAATATAGATGTCCTTTTCTGTGCACGGGTGTTTATCTTTCACCGGGGGAGAGAGGGAGAGAGAGAGAGAGAGAGAGAGAGAGAGAGAGAGAGCAAGCCAAGTTGTGTTGATCTATATTAGCTGAGGCAATTATGAAGCACTGGGTTTTCCCAGGCAGTCAGACGGACGTGTTGCTAGGAAACATACCTAGAGATCGGGGGTGGAGAAGTGGTTTGATGAGAAGGCAGAGTTCCCAGCTAGTTTCAGCTTCACATGGAAATAAGTAATAAGAGCCACAGGCGACTCAGCCCAAGCAGAGGAATATAGATTTGAACCGTTTAACTACATCTTTGTAATTTGCTATTTTTAATCTTTTGTCTCAATTTTGCAGCTCCAACTGTACGTTCGTCAGGATGGATGAACATTTTCTCAGATTCCTTCAAAGGTGTCCTTTAGAAGCAGGAAGCACGTACATCACTCTAATGTTCAAATCTCTTCTTGAAATATATTCATTGCCGAATATTTTTGCAGATAATGCATGGTAGACCTATTACTGTCAAACTGTAACTGCTGTACAGAGAGAAATCCTGCACCTTCAGATAGTTAACCACCTGACAGTGAAGCGTGTTTCATCATTTTCACTTTACATTCTGACACCCCGGTAGGATTAAAATCAATACCCTGATCAGACTCTGGCTTTTGATATATTTCGCCGCCTAGAATAAAGCTGCAAAGCGTGGTTGATGTATGGGGTCTGGTTTGTTTAGTCGTGTCATGTCTGAGTCAATGCTGCCCTCAGCCGGAGGACGCAGACAGAGCAGCCTGTCCTTGAAAATCCCTTCGCTCGCACAGCAGACTGACATCAAACTGACAGAATTCAAAGGTCACATTAAGAGCGTCGAGTCCACCTGTGGACACTGCTTCAGCAAACTGTGCTTGCTGTAATTGAATGGATTATAAAGGAATTTTACACTTTAAATGCTTTCAGAATCTTGATTGTGTCCCTTTTGCTTGGTTTCTACATGTTAAAAACCACACTGACAAACAGAGGGGGAGAATAAATCCAAGCCCCGTGCTGCTGCGAACTCAGCACAGTCGAGATTCTGGCCCTTCCAGACCAGAAATATCTGATCTGTCCGAGCCTACAAAGCGAGCAGAGGTGTAAATCTGCCCAGCGGAGGAGAGAATTAAGCTAATGCAACCAGCAGCAGTGAAGCAGAAGGCGCAGCTGTATTTCAGCCTGTGTAAGTGCACCGTCTCCTGGACTCCAACTGTAAGTGGCCAGAGGGGACTCGCACAGAGCGGAGCATCTAATTACTAAAGAGAAGGTTCCTCCTGCTGGACACCTACAAATATCTTTGCACTAATAACAGTCGACATTTATGTTGATTTAACTGGGCCAAAGGCCTCTGATGCAAACACAATTTTATTCACCAAGAAAAAAATAAACAGATTTTCTTCTTTTTACATCACAGTAACTGTAGCTTCGTATAAACACATCATGGCTTATTCAGTGAGCGAAAGGAAATATATATTTCATCAGTTTACAGCAGATTTGGTTGTGAAAACTCGTGCCAAGCTTGAATAACTAATCCAGTCGTACTAATTTACATTTTAAACATATGTGGAGGAATACATTTGCATCTGTTCTCAGAATTGATACTTGAGTGGCAGAAACTGATTAAATTCATTACTCGACTTCAACTTTAATAAACGTTAGGCTTTTTTTTCCTAGAGTGCTTTAAATCTTTCTGCTACTTTATGAAATTTATAACAATGTACATGGTAAAACATTCCTCCAGGTGAATGTAAAATACATTTTCTTTCCAGGATTTAGCATCAGTCCAAACTTCTGGGGTATTGATTTGGTCAGTTAAGTAGCAGAGGGGGTTGTGAATCAGTTACAGCTTTGGTGTTAATTAGATTAAGAACAGGAGCTCTAGAGGGGCCACAATGAGTTGAACTCTTATACAAGAGAAGTTTACAGATGGAGGACGCTGACTTTTTTTTCCCCTCCTTGTTTTTTTTGTTTGTTTGGAGGTTTTTTTGTCTATTTTTCACCAGTTTTGATATTTGGCTTGGGTCGGTGTCACTACTGGTAGCATGAGGTGATACCTCGACCCTACAGATGTTGCCCAGGCAGGCCAACTCCTCCAAGATGGCATGAAGCACAAGTCTACCTAAACGTGCCCCATCACCCACCCACAGACTCATTTTTGTAATTTATTTATCTCTTGTACTCCCTACATGAACACTTTGTTATTCACACAACAGAACACTATTCACTCATGGCACACTGTACTCGTTACACTCTACTCCTCCTGAACATTACTGCCTAAATATATATAATTTGTTTATGCATGTCTGAGTGTCTGTGAGTTGTGAGTCAATTGTCTACTGTAAAGTGTTTTTCAGTTACTGGATGCCCTAAATTTCCTTCAGGATTAATAAAGTATTCACCTATCTATCTATCATTGCCAGAAGGTTTCCCATCACAGTCTGAAGAGCATGGGGGAGATTTCAGGAGACAGACAGGAGAGCTGGACAAGGCTGTAGACCAGGGGTCGGCAACCGAAAATGTTAAAGAGCCATATTGGACCAAAAACACAAAAAACAAATATGTCTGGAGCCGCAAAAAATTAAAAGTCTTGTATAAACCTTAGAATGAAGACAACACATGCTGCATGTATCTATATTAGTTATAACTGGGGGAAGATTGTTTTTTTCATTATGCACTTCGAGAAAAAAGTTGAAATGTCGAGAAAAAAGTCGAAATGTCCAAGAAATAGTCAAAATTTCATGAAAAAAGTTGGAATGTTGATAAAAAAGTCAAAATGTCGAGAAAAAAGTCAAGATTTCGAGAAAAAAGTCGAAATGTCGAGATTAATGTTCAAGTACAATCTCGAGAAAAAAGTCGAAATGTAGAGAAAAAAGTCAAAATGTTGAGAAAAAAGTCAAAATTTCGAGAAAAAAGTCGAAATGTTGAGAAAAAAGTCGAAATGTCCAGACAATAGTCAAAATTTTGTGAAAAAAGTCGAAATGTTGAGAAAAAAGTCAAGATTTCGAGAAAAAAGTCGAAATGTTGAGATTAATGTTGAAGTACAATCCCGAGAAAAAAGTCGAAATGTCGAGAAAAAAGTCAAAGTTTCGAGAAAAAAGTTGAAATGTCGAGATTAAAAAGGAAAGGAAAAAGGAAGAAAAAAAGAGAAAAAAGAAAAAAAATGTCAAACATTTTTGAAAAAGCTCCAGGGAGCCACTAGGGCGGCGCTAAAGAGCCGCATGCAGCTCTACAGCCGTGGGTTGCTGACCCCTGCTGTAGACGGTCCTTAACCCATCAGCAAGAGTATCTGCTCTTTTGTGCAAGAAGGAGCAGGACGGGCACTTTAAAGACCAGAGACCTCCAGCAGGCCACTGGTGTGAACGTGTCTGACCAAACAATCAGAAGCAGACACAGAAGACCAGAATGTGAAGGTCTGCCACTGGTGCCCTGTGCGTCTCACAGATGAGAGCAGGTTCACCCGAGGTACATGTGACAGATGTGAAAGGGTCTGGAGAGGCCGTGGAGAACGTCATGCTGCCTGTAACATTGTTTTGGTGGTGGCTCAGTAAATGTCTAGGGCATATCTAAGGAAGGATGCACAGACCTTTACAGGCAAGACAACAGCACCCTGACTGCTATGCTATGCTGTTTTAGGTATTTCCCTGCACTCTGATACAAATGACTGTGTTGTGCAGATATTGATGACATTCTGATGATGACAATGAATTAGAATCAGGTGTGTTAAAGCAAGGGAAACATCTTAAGCGTGCAGGACCAGGATTGCCCACCCCTGTCCTGGAGGATGAACTGATGCCAGACCTCAGACGGTCCAGGAGCTCAGTGATGCCCTGGTCCAGATGTGGGAGGAGATATCCCAGTACACCATCCATCATCTCACGAGGGGCCCCAATGTTGTCAGGCCTGCAAACAAGCACGAAGGGACCATACAACTACTGAGTACTGTTTTGAGTTGCTGCAAAATGGACGAGTCTCCCACATTATTTTCTCCACTTTAATTTTCAGGGTATCTTTAAATTCAGCCCTCTAGGTTGATAATTTTCATTAAATGATGTGACATCCTTTTATTCCTAACACATTATGCATATCAGCATACGGTAGATGCCAGTAGCATATGCTTGTCTTAAAGATTAAGCAAGTCTAAGTACACACGGCCGGTACAGCGAAATTTGTTATAGCGGTTTCAGAATCAGTAGTATCTTTTTTTTTCTGCTGCGAGCTGATATGTTTTCAGTCTAATTCTTTTTAGTTCTCTTTGTATTATTTAGTTATTTATATATATAATATTCGCCAAAATATTTTAAGACAATTTGCAAAGTTCAGCTGGAGGTCCTGATGTGTTGTGGGTTTTCTTTGCCATCTTGAGGGATGAAGCCCGCTGAGTGTGGAAATGAAAGATGCTCTGAAGCCAGACTGTTGCTCTGCCTGCCAACTTTCAGATCACAACTCTTCAAGGATTTTTAATCTCTTGTTCTTCACAGCCAGAGCAGCTGAAGAATTGCCTTTTCTTTTTCCTTAAAAAATATTATGCATGAGCAGCTTGTCTTTTTTTATGTCTTCACATATTGCCTCGTGCATCCCGGCAGTAGATAAATCACTAAAACCGAGCTGCTGCTTTGTTTCATTCCTCCACTAGAGGGAGACGCTGAGCTTCAAGAACAAGCCTCTGGCTACACGATGGGATTGTTTTGTTTACACAGCCAAAAAGTAATGACTATCTCTGCATTTCGATTATTATTTTTTTCAAATGTGCCTTAAGTGCATCTAATATTCTTGAAATTAATTCAAAGCTGTTAAGAGTTAGCAGATGTCACAGTCATACGCACGGCAAGGCTGTTTGCAGAAAAT
Organism: Cololabis saira; assembly: GCF_033807715.1. Taxonomy (NCBI): domain Eukaryota; kingdom Metazoa; phylum Chordata; class Actinopteri; order Beloniformes; family Belonidae; genus Cololabis; species Cololabis saira. The sequence continues at coordinate 29,751,195 of NC_084605.1, read as the reverse complement.
TAACTTTCTAATCCCTGAAGGCCTTTGCTGGTACCAGTGTATGTTCAGCAATGATCCCAGCAGTACAATCTTCTGATACACACTGAAGACAGACGCAACAGTGTGACAACTCTCCATCACCTGCAGCAGAGATTTGCCCTGCTCTCAGGCTGAAAGGGCCTGTCACGGGCCTGCGGTGGCTCTATACTCTCTGACCTCTCCATGATTAACTTCATCTCCCAAATAAAAAACTCCTGTGACCTCAAAAGACTTGAGGAAACAGGAGGATGAAGACAGACATGACAGAGCAACAATAAAACCCAGAACATTCACCGAGCAGAGTCACCGTTTGAATTATTACCTTACAAGGACAGGATCCCTCGGCCTGGATGTAAAGACACATCAGGTATCCCTGACCTTAAAATAAGTAAATGGGGAGACTGAAATTTGTGATCAGTGGCTGCTTTAACCCTCCTGTTGTCCTCGGGTCACAATGACCCGCCACTGTGTTAAAAAAAAACAACCTAAATCATTGATCAATATTTTTTTAACTTGAAATTTAACTTCCCCAGCTAGGGCAAGTAAGAGGAAGAGATGTCAGTTCTGCCCTCAAAAGAAGGACTATACTGTGTGCTGCAGGTGTAATAAATATCTGCAAAAGGCTGCGCACTTGCATACATACGTGCTAATTAGTTGAATGGGATGTTATATTTCATATTATACATTATCAAAAATTGTTCACTGGAGAAAAAAAAAGAAACTGAGTCATTGGGATGAATAAAAATGGATTCAAAACTCCCTTTTGCACATTTCTTTCTTTACCTATAGAAATAAAGAAGATGAAAAAGAGGGAAAACTTAAGCATTCACACATTTTGTGATGAATGAGTAGTAGTTTCTTCAAGCAAGATAAAATTTGGTGTTTAAAAGTCAATTAAGCTGCTTATAATGGGGCTTTACTGAAGACTGGTCATTTTGACCCAGAGGACACGGGGTGTATTCAGAAAATGAGGACAACAGGAGGGTTAACATTAATATGTTTGCATATTTTAGTGACTCCAGCACCAATTATAACAATTTCCTTCATTTAAAAAATAAATTATAGTTGATCTATAATAAAACATACATTTTGGTTACAAACATGAATCACAGTGTTTGTTACAGCTGTTTCAGTCCGGTCAGCAACTCGCTCAGCTTCATTTAACAGGTTGTTTTCATGTGGGGGGTTTAATGCCACCTCCTCCCCCGCGGAGCTGCTGGCCGCAGTTGTGCGTCCAGCCGGCGCTCGGGACAACACCTCGGAGCCAAACAATTACAGGAAGGTCATGGAGAAGAGGAATGTTCTGCCGATTAGAGCGGGATTCGGCAGAAACCTGCAGAGACCCTCTTCACCGAGCCTGACCAAAAAGAACAGGGAAAAAATAGATTTGTATTCAAAACGGGCTCCTTCGGGCGCTAAATCAAACTTCAAATGTACGAGCGAGTCCTCAAACGCAACACGGGCGCAGTTTTGGGGTGTTTTTTTCGCGGAGTGAATTATTTCAACATAGATCTCAGCTACATGACCTGCTCCAGATACACCTGGAGGTGTTATGATTCCACGGAAGCCCCTCCGGTTTGGGTTGTGGGTTTTCAAGGGCCTTTAAGAAGCGCACCAACAGTAGCAGTGCGCTGCATTTACCCCCGCAATCGAAACTCAGACAGCTTGTAGAAACTTAATCCCTCTAATCAAATTCATAAAAATGATTTTATTGTTATCTCCTGGTGCAGGTTATTAATTAGCAAGTAGTTCCATATAGTTCAAGCTGAAGACAAAACAACCCATTTTACATATTTATGTTCATCTTTTGCAAAGAAAAAATAAAATATTGTTTGTGTGTGCATTTTCCCCTTAATCTGTATGTTCAATATGCATTTAGTGCACAATAGCCTATATAAAAAGAGAGTGAAGTGATCATGTTTGATTTGGTGGTGGGAGAGGTGATGTTTTCCGTGGACGCCTGCCCACGTGTTGACACTAAACTCGCTGCACTTGTGAAGTGTTTATTCCAAGCGAGTTTCTTTTAAACTAAAGGGACCTTTTATAAACACATGCGCGTCTAACCTGTCCGGATCTGGTGCGCAGATCCACGAACTTTTCAGGGAAAACAGATGCGTTCCTTGCAGCTGTGGAGGAGATTGCACAGTAGTTTTGATCAGTTTAACACATCACATGGCTGTAATCAGGATACATGGACTTTATATGATGCCCTTACATTGACAGCAACGGAAAACTAATCAGATTTATTTATTCGCATTGTTATAGGTGTCGTTAATGTCTCCTGATGGCCGCAGCTTCTGTGCGTAATTACGCACGGTCATATACGTGAGAAACCACTAACGTGCCCTAATGTGGATATTCCTCCGAAACGGTATCGGTGCTAATTGTCAGGGAGAGTAGGCGTTTTGGAAAACAGCGAGACAGAGGAAAGGGTGTGACCATCTTTTTTTTTTTTTCTTTTCTTTTCTTTTTCAATGGGCTACCTGTAGAGGCTGCGGGCGCCGCGCATAAATACTCCCCCTCCTCAGAGACAGTTCAGTTCCTGAGGGAGAGACCCAGACGCAGCAACGACAGGGTATTTTTTTTTTTTGTGGTGCTCTTGTCCTGGGTGGATTAATATGAACGCTTTCGGACACCAAGCACCGAGCCAGCAGCAGAGCAGCCCCGTGCACCAGCACCACAGCGCGCAGGAGCTCCTGGACATGGCCGTGTACTGCGACAACTACGGGGTTTACCAGCAGAACGTGCACCACCACCACCACCACCACCCGCAGAGGCCGCCGGCTCACCCCTCCGGCTACAGCCTCGGGGACTACACCTCCTCCTCCAACCCTTACCTGTGGCTGAACGGAGCCGCCGCCATCAACTCCTCTCCGTACCTGCCGGGGAGCGGCGGCACCGCCGCGTCCTACATCCAGTCCGGATACGGCTCCAACCAGAGGCAGTTCCTGGCGCCCCCGGCGGGCTTCGGGGGGGCAGACCTGTCCTGGCTGTCCCTGTCCAGCCAGCAGGAGCTCTTCAAGATGGTCAGGCCGCCCTACTCCTACTCCGCGCTCATCGCCATGGCCATCCAAAACGCGCAGGACAAGAAGCTGACTCTCAGTCAGATCTACCAGTACGTGGCGGACAACTTTCCTTTCTACAAGAAGAGCAAAGCTGGATGGCAGAACTCAATTCGTCACAACTTGTCGCTGAACGACTGCTTCAAGAAAGTGGCCCGTGATGAGGATGACCCCGGTGAGTCTTCATCAGAATCAGAAATAAGTTTATTGCAAGTTTGTTAGACACACACAATGAATTTGTTGTGGTGATTGGTGCAATACAAAGAACAAATATATAATGAAAAGAGAAAAGAAAATGTACAACATGAAGAAAATGTACAACATGACTGACACTGTTAACCCGAATAAATTCACAGAACTTTTTTGGGTAACTCGTTGCATCAAAATTTTCCTCAACTCATAATCCGTGGGAAATACACTCAAAATGTTCTAGTTTCCACAACTTAAAACTTTCTATTTTCCTCATGGATAAATCCCAACTGTGTTGATGTTTTTACTTGATGATGTCCTGGCACGACTTTTTGAACTGATTTTAACTTGTGATTCTCCCTCCAGGGAAGGGGAATTACTGGACGCTGGACCCCAACTGCGAGAAGATGTTCGACAACGGTAACTTCAGGAGGAAGAGGAAGAGGCGGTCGGAGCCGAGCCCGGCCGCCGTCAAGTGTGAGGACGGCGGGCAGCAGAAGCTGGCCGACCCCGCCGGCCTGCTCAGCTCCTCCCCGCCCAGCCTGCACGGATCCCCGGCCTCCACCGAGCCCAAGTCCTCGCCGTCCCCGTCCGCAGACCACAGCCCGTGTTTCAGCAGCTTCGTGTCCAGCATGACCTTGGCTGGAGGAGGAGGAGGTGGAGGAGGCGGAGGAGGAGGAGGAGGAGGTGCAGGGGAGCGGGACTACGGCTCCGGACATCTCGGGGGCTCGTCGCAGAGCAGAGAGGGCATGTCGGGACTGGGCTCCTACTCGCCCACTTTAATCTCTCCCCTGAACTCTGACAACAACAGGATGAACTATTACACATCCGTGCAGAGCCTCTCCAACCACTTCAGTGTGAATAACCTCATATACAGCCGCGAGGGAACGGAGGTGTAGACTGTCTGTTTGTGGTTTTTCACATTTAATACGTCGGTAATGATGAAAATAATAATTATAACTCTGAGGTACCCAAATTGAGATGCCATTGCTGCAGCTGTTGTGTGCCTTTTAAACTCAAGAAAAGCCTCAAGACAACACAGACAATCAAAGAGGCTCAAATGAAGCACCTGATGAGTGCAAAATGTTACTTATTTTTTTATACTTCTTGTTATGGCTGCTTAATTGGAGTGATTTTGTCCAAAAATGAAGACGTGTACAGAAATTATTTTCATAAAAAGAACCATGAAATGTATGTCCGATTGTTTTATTTAAACTCACGTGGATGTTTGAATAAAAGTCATTTATTTTAACTCCATATGTGTTTCTTCCCACCTTTTGTGTAATCCAGCACTGCAACAGAAATATTTAGGCCCTTCTGTGAGGAAACCTTTCATGTATTTGCTGTTAAATGGGTTGTAGTTGTAATTTTAAACTTCGGTTTCCAAACAGGCTTAAATAAGTACATGTTTCAATGATTTTGACACTAAAACATATCAGAATATTTGGTAATAAGCACAGGTATTTTCTAATTTAATCTGCTGGGTTTTCATAATCGGTGAATGACATCATTGTACTAAACCATTCTGGATTCAGACCACAACAGGCCATCCTGACCTCTCTCTCGCTCTCTCTTTTTTTTTTTTTTGTAAATTTCCAAGTTAAATTGGCCGTTTAAAATATTGTGGAGACCCTGCTGTGCGCTCTGTCTGGCCCCAGCACCACAACAAAGTAAAACCCAGCAGAAATCCTGCTCAAACTCCTCGCTCACGTCTATTAAACTGCTGACCCCCACACCCCCCCTAAAGAAAACGAAAAAAAAACCCATACTTGAGAGCCTGTCCGGAAATCTGAAGTCAAGTGGCTGCAAGCTGCAAAGTGCGTAAGACAGAGACATTTTACGCTTGTCACTTCCAATAGCCCCCATTAACAAGTAACTAGACCTTTAACTTCCACGAGGTTCAGAAGTTCAGCTTTTCAGTTGGGGCTGGTTTTGACTCATATTTCTCCTCCCTGGTTCAAACCTGATTGCTGAATATTTCACATAGGGTAGATTATGTTTTCCCCCCCAAAGTCTTGTCACGCAAAAACGTGCCCTTTGGTGTTTTTTTTGCATGAAACCCCATTTGTGCCAGGGAGCATCCACCACACATTTGAGTTCAGCTGCATGTAATGTGCTTTTTGTTGGGCTTGCGACCCAAGAGCGAATCTGCTGTCTGGGACAAACTACTAAACAGGCCAAGCAGAGGGAATGTTCAACTGACTCAGCACCCTGCTCCTGTCTTCTTCTCCAACAATATGGAATCAAATGGTGTAAATAAAAGGAAACACCTCTTAATTGGTTGATAATTGAATTCACTGGGGCGCTCTTTGGTGTGGAATGAAATAAAAATTAATTGACAAGACTTTCATTCACCTGGTTGAAACACAATGGAAGCTGGCAATTCAGCAGATCCCCTCCTGGGCTCAAATGAAAATATTACAATCTGAGGATCTGGGAACAAATTATCTCTATTATCTGTGGAGAAAGGCCACGATCAGACAAAGGGGATTCTTGTCATATGGGAGCGGGTTCTCACAGTAACAAGTTTTCTGCTGGAATCCTCATCGCCAGTGAATGGAAGCCTTTTAGGTCATGTTGCTATCAATTCTCCCTCCTTCAATTCAATTTATTTTTCTCTTGTAGAAGATTCTTGCAGAAGAAAGTCACTATTATTGAAAAAATCTTAGATGGTGAAGTGGAACTGTTTTAACTTCCACTTAATATGCTTTATTATAATTATTTCTATTATTTGTTACTATGCTAATATTTTAGTTTTTAACAATATTTTTTCAGGTTCCTTTAGTTAAAATTAACCAAAGTCTTTTGTGACCTTAAAGTAAAAGGTCATTTCATTGTACCATTGTTCCATTTAGTTTTTAGTGTAGTGTTTTTTATTCATGTAGTGCCAAATCACAAGAAATGTAATCTCAAAGTACTTCAAGAATATAATTCAACTTATTAAAAATTACTCTAATTCATGAAAAGCCAATAAAAATATAAATATTGCTTAGGTAAGGAAACCAAACGAACTGCGGCAGAATCTTTTTCTCAGATACGATCCCCATCCTGAGCAAGCATCAGGCGACTGTGGGAAGGAAAAACAGGAAGAAACCGCTCGCCAAACCAGACGCAGAAGCAGCTGCCCTCTGTCTCGGCTGGTTTGTGGCTGAAAGGAAATTTGTAGGCAGAAATTGGAAATTCTGAGATCAGATTTCAGCAGAGCGCCACCTAAAGTCAGAATTCCAAACGTAGAAAATCAGAGAAATGTTGTGTTTGCTTTTGAATTCACAAGACAGGGCTGCTGACACATTGACACATTCCAATTGTAAAGCCTTTAAAAGTCATTCAGCTTTCCAATTATATATGGGACTAACAGTTTGCACTGTCAACTGTTTTTAGCAATAAGTCAGAACAAAACTGTATATAGTACTGTAGGCAAACAGAGGAGAAACACGACCACTCATAACAACCCAACCGTGCCACCTGTATGTCTGATTTGATGTGAGTAACATAAGACAGAACTGTGATAAACAGTGAAATTAGTTGAGTGTTTACTCTGTTGACATGAGTAGTGGGCATGTTGGATCCTGAAGTCAGGATACATGAGGTTTGTCCAACTTTTTGAGCTGAAATTTTTGCCAATTCAAACTTTGTACTACAGACCTGGAAATTCTTCAGTTTACAACTGGGCCGTACTTAAACCTCACTTACCCCGACGTCAGAGTTCAGCAAGGCTGCTCCTCGCATCAATAAAGTAAACATGGCCCTAATTTTACTCTCAAAGTACCGTTTGCTTTTTATCGGTTGCCATGTTGCTACAATATGTAACTGCACACAGTGTTGTTATGAATGAGTATTGTTAACAATAGTTAGCAGGGATAACAGCTAGAAAGGTTTACCTTCCACTTTTACAACTAGAAGGGGCTCAGTTTGGGTGTGGAGACATTCCAGATTCACAACCGTTACCAACATTAATGATGCTCATGCACAGTAAGATATATCCTATAATTAAATGTTTTGTCACATTAAGACCATTATGCATTTTGAGTACTCGCTGTGTTTACAATGTACACGCGTACTTGCTTGTAATGAGGCTACATTAATATATCTTTCAAAGCTGATACACCCACAGGCCTGCATGCAGAACCCTGCACCCCCCTCACCTTTCCAGTCTTGATTCAGGCTGCTCATTTCTCAGAAATGCTCCAGTGCCCTGGCTGTGCCTGAAGGGCACATTTACTTGGCCTGCATGAATATCAGTCAGGCCACGGTGTCTCCACTCGGCCTGCTTCAGGGCTCCTGGCTCCAGGGCTTGAAGGCCCAGGCCCAGCAGAATACCTCACCATCAGGGTGGCCCCCGTACTCACACATAAACCCGTAATGATGGGTTTCATCCTCAAAGGGTCACCTCTACAAAGGTGAGATCTTACATCATTTGCAGAATGTACTGTTTTACCTTCACATACACCAAAGAAGTGTCCAACACCAAATATAACAAGTGGGGACTGATATTTCCTTGTATATTTTAGTTAATAGAGGTCAGAACTAACTTTTAAAGAGAAAAAGAAACTAAATATAGACATCTCCCTGGAAAGACATGAAGTGCAGCTGTCTGCATCTTTGGGCCTGGAGACATGCTCACCGTGTAGCTAGTGAGTGACATGAGTGATGCATCAATGAAGCTGGAGCCCGAACAAGATGTGCAGCCCTCGCTCTTTCCAGAACTGCATTTTAAACTTTGCAGGTTTAACTTAGAAAAAAGTTTTTTTGTTAGTTTATTGGTTGTAAAACATTCAATATTACAAATAAAAAGGTGCATCTAGAGCGTAATAGTTCTCCAGAGGCCATATAACATCACCTTACAGGCCGGTCTGAGGGGGAATTTGAAAAGGGAGATTGTGCCGGATCCCAGTGGATAACATGATAGCTTGGCCATGAGGGGTCTGATCTTAGTCGGGGTCTACCTTGAAATTTCACATCTGTTTGTAGCAGACAGTAGGCATTATAGGGATGGTTTCTTGTATTACAACTCAACAGCTCTTGAGGAAGTTAAATATTTAAGAGAACAATCTGATGACAGCTTCTGGGGAAGCCGCTATACGCCTGTACGGATGTGAGGAGAGGGGGCCAGGTCTCTACGCCACACTTAAAAAGGATTGTGTGTGCAAATGATAGCTGAGGAGAATGGCTATCAATTGGCATGACCTGATTCGGTTTCATCATTCCATTCAAGGGGTCATAAAATGCCTGAAAGCGCCAGGAGTGGCATGGGATCTCTGCGAGCCATATGGATTATTTTATACAGAACAAGAATCAGCACAGTGTGAGCTACTCGGCTGTTGAGAGGAAAATGAAAAATGTGCAGACACCTACTGCTGCACATGTCAAAATGCTTGCTTACTTATCTTCCTTCTATGAATTATAGCTCCTTAATATAATATGTGTCCTTTCAGAATAACAAAATAACTAAGAGTGTTAGGTTTATCGAGTTCATTTAACTTCCCTAAATGTCAATTCTTTCTCTATAACCTTTTAAAGTTAGACTTTATCCAGCAGGAGTTGAAAAAAAGGGCCCACTGAGAATTATTGGTGCACAGAGGGAGGGGAGCCACTTCAGAGCTGTGCGAGGCTCACCGGCCGAGGAACCTGGTGAAAGAGTCAAAGAGATACAAGGATTAACGGACTAGAACGAGTCCCAGTAAATCCACGAGCGGGGCCTGTCTTCACATCGCTCTGTCTGGAAAACCTATCCCCAAAACAGTGTAACCTATCCCCCGGTCACTCCATTGCTGGAATATAGTTTGACAAAGTCTTTGTTCTCACATTAGGGAACTGTGGGCAGATCATCCTTTATCCATGACCTTTGTCATAACAAACCATGTCTGTGGCTTTTACACACCGCTCGGAAGTCAGGAAAGAAACCATGGCTGATGTTTTGAGCAAGTTATATACGTCTACCTGGCCTACAAGGTGAGAAAACAAAATATTGAAAGAAACTGAACAACATTGTCTGATCATTTCAGTACAGTAAACGGCTTACTCATAAACTCCAGTAAATCTGCAGTCATTCATCACCTTTATGAAATTCCAAACCGTGACCTTATGAAAACAATATCCAAGGTTCATGGAACATCAATTTCTGGGTGCAGCGCAGCAGAACAAGTATCTGAGTAACGGCCAATATCTAATCATTTTAGTCTGCTTCAGGGGCCACGTTGACTTTGCATGTGATAATTGTCCATTTAAACTCTACTATTCTTGCAGTGTGGGAATAAGTGGCTGAGATTTTTTTGTATTTTCTTTCCTTTTTGCCTGGAACGCTTTGCAGAGATACCACCCGCCTTGCAACACCTGCGTGCTGTCATTACCTGCTCGTCACAGACAGGAAGTGATGACAGACAACAGAGGAAGTAGCTGCCCAGGGGAAATGCATTTTACCACCACCGGCATGGACCCTTGGTGGGCGAGAGGGAAGTGAGGACCTCATTTGGGACTCAGGGGATCCTAGAAATACTAATCTGTGACGCTTGCGTCACTCAGTGCCGGCAGTTCTAAAGGAAGCCGTCTCTCAGTTTGAGTGTTACATTCAGATGAAGTTCCCGTTGTTAAAAGACGCGGGCCACCTGGAGCCCTGCTGCACTTGTTGCTCATCCTGGTCTGGAGCTGTGTGTTTGTCGAGACAGAAGCAAAACAAAAGCTTCACCTGCTACCATGTTGCTTTACTCAGCCATGCTACTCTGTGATAGTGCATCTGCCCCCAGGAATTCATAGACTGCTCCCTCCCGAAACAGCGCTCCCCCCACGGCCCCTAATGAGACCCCCTGCCTCCTGTCTCTATTATGAAGCATGCATACCAATAGAGAGACAGGAGCAGGGAGACAGACTGAGCCTCAGAGACCTCTGGAGCCCTCCTCGGCCCAAACCATCACACGCACCCCTCACGGAGAGTCAAATAATGGGCTTAATCAACATTTAACCGAGTTTTCACCATGTAAGCCTCAGATGATCTGTGCTGAAGGCTCTAAATGATAGCCTTTCAATAGGGACAGGCATGCCCCCCCTTCAAATGCTGCTTTTGTGTCTGCCTTTAATCCCAGCCCCGCACTTCAAGGCCCTGGCTCACTTCTGAGACTGTTGCTATCATCCTAAAGAGGAGGGAAGGAGAAGCAGCACTTTCAAAAGGCTCTAATAAGCGAGACTGAAGGCTATGATAAGATGATCACTCCCATAAGAATGTAATAACACCACAATTAACTTTAAATGTTGTCATTAATTTCTGCCTTTCTTTTAATGCTTTCTACACAGTAAAACACACATAAAAAAAAGCATTGTTCCCCCTTTTTCAATGAATAAATTGGAATAATCTCCACTGGGTGCAGAAGGGATTCATATTCAGAGTTTGGCTTTTGCTGCAGCAATCCAAGAAACAGAAAAGAGACACTTGTTTGGCAGACGAGAGTTCAAACAAACATCAGCAAGTGTGTTGACTCTGGTATTGGAGTCTATCAACCCCAAACAGCTTGTGTGTCAACTATAAACACACGACGTACTCCCTGTCTGGGGAGACGAGGTTCCAGGTTCACGCTCGGAGCTGTGATCACAGTTCACATTGCCGTTGTTTTCATGTTGAGTTTCGTTGTTAAAAACAAGCTTTTTTTTTTCCCCCTGGTTGCTCAAGTAACTCATCTAACAATCTGCTCTCCTTTGTCATGCACTGGCATTCCTGCACCCTGACATAATCCAGGATACAAGCGTGCATGTTTGCATGTGTGTGCGCTGCCGTGTATATCCACTCAACACCGATGCCGACAGCACAGCTGAGAGGCCGACATCATCCACAGAAGTGTGTTGACATGCCCCCACTTGACAAAGAGGCTTTTTTTTTTATTCAGTATCAGAGAAAATAGGTTTTTACAAGCCCTGAGATAGTGAGATGTGACACACAACAGGGGCACAATCAAGAGCTGGACTGTATTCAGCTCAACAAACAGAGAGGTGCTTGTTATTCCGTTAAGTACTTGGTCTTTATCGTAAGGAGAAACAGGATAGCGAGGAACGATATTAACATTTTACATCACTAAGAAATCACTGTGGAATGGGCCGCGATGCATCCTGCTAATAAAATATACAGCATGGAGGGAAAATGTTTTATTTACAGCACAAACTGGTCCTGATTTAGTAAAAACGAGGGAAATTTGGTCACTTTTCATGATATTTCACTATATCCTACGATGGAGTATTAGGGCCAAACAAAAAAACAAAAAAAGGAAATTACGAGAATAAAGTCATAATGTAATGAGAATAAAGTTGTAAAATTACGAGAATAAGTCATAATATTACGAGAATAAAGTCGTAATATATTTATATAAATATAACTTCACAAGATGCTCAATATTCCTCATTTTAACACAGGGAGAAGAAGCTCTTCCTGTTAGAGTTCTCATAAACTATATTCTCATAATATTACGACTTTTCAGTCCTTCTACCCCTCCCCTATATGTGTGTGCTGCAACAAATAAGTTTCCCCACTGAGGGAGAAAATAAAGGATATTCTATTCTATTCTTCTATTCTTATTCTCGCAACATTACGACTTTATTCTCATAATATTACGACTTTATTCTATTACGACTTTATTCTCGCAACATTACGACTTTATTCTCGTAATTTTACGACTTTATTCTCATTATATTATGACTTTATTCTCGTAATTTCCAATTTTTTTTGTCTTAGTTTGGCCCTAATACTCCGTCGTAATATCCTGCTCATCTTCCAATTGAAAAAGTTTGAAAGCCAACCATTCCCTGCATGCCACAGCTTTTTACATCCTTGTGACTTCAAGAAAAGAAAGTGGCAAACAGGTAGTGGATAAGCATGTCTGATAACATTTTCTATAAACTTTTGTCCAATCTGACGCGCTATAAAGCTCAATGATTGTTAAAGTGTTGGGGAACACACTTTTTTATTTACTTTTTAACTGGCGGGGACCGAGGCACTGACAGGGACGTCAAGATTGATGGCATACCATCTTAATTAGGTGGGTCGGGCCATGGCCAGATAGCTTTGTGCAACTGTCAGTGCCCCTCCCTGTATAAATTGTGTCATCATCCCTTTCATTGCACTCTGGCTACCTGATAGAATTCAAAGAGAGGTGTCACTACTTCTTATCATTATGCTAATGGATCTTGTGACCAGCAGTTAAATCACAATGGGGGCTGGAGGAGAGTGGGGGGGGGGTGAACAGCTATCAGGGTAGTCTGCCAGTCTACTGGACGATCCTGGCCTAGGAACCTGTGTGTCTGCGGGGTGATGGGCCATGACATGTCTACAGACCTACAGGGGATTCAGAGCAGGAGGGGAGCGCTCACGCAGGACATGTCCTGCGGGGCGTGCTCCTCTGACCTCCATCTGCATACAAGTGAGCCGCTTAGATGCCTCCTTGGGATCCATTTGAATAAGATTACACAGAAATGAACTTCACAAATGAGCAGACTGAAGATGCCTTATCTGCCAGGACTCCAGGCTGCTGGATGAGCTGTATTATTTTGTAAATCCCCTTCTTAGAAGCGATAGTCTGTGCAGTCGACACTCAGAGGTGTCAAACATGGACCTTTTGTACTGTAGAAACAGCGCAATTAAGGGGGAGTGACAAGTGGTTAATTTCTGATCTGGTAAATAAGGCAGGCGTGCTGCCTTCTGCATACATGTCAACACCGGCAGCTTGCAGCGGTCACACACTAATGACTGAGTCTTAATGCTTGTCTTAATGTGCAGAAACAACACATGTTCTTCAAATCCTCTAATTTTCAGGCCCACAAATGTACAGTAAATGCATCATGAATCAATGTCTTCAACAAATGAACTGAGTCGATCAATTCTTCAGTACCTTTTGATTCAGTTCCTGCAGAGTAAAACCACGATGGCACATGTTGAACTGTGCGAGCCCTGGACGGCTCCTGCAATTAGACCAGGCCATCTATCCAATAAATATAATGAGGATGAATCAGAGAGTTGAGCTGTTTTTAATGGTGTGTAATGGTACGAGCGCTGACAGCATAATAGCACCGGCACTATTGACTTCTCTCATTACACAGAAGTGCAGGCTTTGTCCAATCACTATGTTTAACGGCTGCGGGGGCAATCATCTCAGGCCTGTGATGTTACGGCAATGCTTTTAATGAAGAGCACAGTGATCAGAAGTTTGGATTTAATGAAAAGAGCCACCTGCTAAAGTGGATGGACAGACCACTGAGACATGTGCCTGTTTAAAAAAGATCAGTCGATGAATAATGCTACTCATGGATGTAATTGCAATAATCACTTCTGTTTTTGACTGCAGATGGTTGAAAGCCCCCCCCCATGATTGTTCTACGGTTTCATTTATTTATTTTTCTGCTGTTAAGATCAAACTGCTTGTGTGTGGACTTGAATAGAAGCCAAGGTATGACATAGAAGAAAACGTGATATTATAAAAGTAAAAAAGGTGCAGCTTTCAGAGATAATGCTGCTATTGTGACAGCACAACTCTGGCTGGCATCCGGCATAAAGGACCAATCAGATGTACACTGATAATTTCATGTTAAAAGGCTATATCAATGTAGAGGTTTGGAAAGATCTCAGTCTGGCCAGAGATTCTGCAGAAAGTTGCATTGCTTGGTGCATCGAGTGTATATTAACATTCACCTTAGACTGCTACTGTTAGTGGGAAGAGCACCTGCATGTCAGGATAGACTCGTATTTACTGTAAACGGTACTACAAATCCACATGTGGGATGAGTTTTACAAACTCATCATCACCCTTCTGGCTGATGCTCACCAAGCTCTGAGTTTGACTCAATGAACTGAGTGTCTGACCTTTCTGTTGCTGTCATGCATCGTTGTGTAGAATACAGATTAAAACAGATAAAATGCTGTTAAAAAGTAACCCACAGAGAAAGGATAATTAATATTATGAATAATTTGCTGTATGAATTAGCAGAAAGGAGCTTAACAATTTCCGAAAGCACAAAGACTTGATACTAAATATCTTGATTGGCACATTTACTTCTCTGCTGAATGGGAAAAATAAAAGCAGTAAATCCTCAACAATTACAAAATGGAATAAAGTCATACCCAGGTTTGATTTTGGGCTATCTATCTTCTATAATGTGTGACATTTCAGCCCAAGAAAATGAAAACACCCCATAACCCATTCAGTTTTACATTTGATGCAGTTTCTCTATGTGCATTATTCAAATCAGTTCATATGTAAGACATGCATACTGAAAAGTTTGCAATATCTAAAATCATTCTCATTAATGCAAGTAAGACAAAATAAAGAAATAGAAATTTTAAAATATTTTGGCATGATTCTTTTTCTGGTCCAAATTATATATATTTTTATAATTCCTTACTGTTATATTTAGGTATGATATTTCTGAAAACCTGTAACAAAGATAATTATCTAAATATAAGCAATAAAACAGGGAAGTTTTGTTATTGTTTTTAATTATCTTCAAAAGTGGTTATATCTTTGCTGATCATGGTTTTGGTCTCTTTATTGATTAATCAGTGATGACCAGTGGATTTTGCTCCAAAAGCAAAAAATATAACAGCTTAAGTTATTCAGATAGTAATTTTTTCAAGCAAAAGGAAATACTTGTAGTGTTGCCTTCCATCTGCAGTCAGAAACAGCCAGTATTTGAGTATCAGTGTATTCCCCCGTGTGTGTTTGTTGATGTTGCTGTTGGTGGTTTACTCCACTCACAGTTGTGGCCTTGTTTCCCTCCGCGTCCAGCTCGCACACTCTGGCTTTGTCATTCATGACGGTGAGCCCTTTGAGATCGCGCCAGCTCTTGAACATTTTGAGCTGATTAGTTTGACATCTGATGGCAAATGGAACCCCTCTTCTCGGAAGAAGCATTCCTTTGTTAAGTGTTTGTGTCACACTTAAAGGATTAGAAAGCTTTCGAAAAAATTCAAGGAATAATGCTTGGAATCACCTCCTGGATTATTTTCCTGCTCAGGTTATCCAGTGAACCACAGACTTCTTTAATGGGTGAAATTAGCGACTTTGTCAGAACAAAGTGAGCTAATAATCCCAGAATCAAAGTTTGGGCTCTGTTCCAGGACCACTGGGGCTTCTCTGCATGGTACAGTATGTGTTATCCATATGATACTTCACCCACTTGACAGAATGCACATTTATGTTGCCATATTTTATAGTTTCTGTCACCTGTATCTCACGTCTAATCCTTCACATGCATCCATGTCTGAGTCGAACCTGGGAATTCATGCTAAGATAAATCACTGCAGACATGTCAGCCTCGAAGGTTCCCATACATCTCCGGTTTTATTATGTCTTAGGATCCTCTGACTGCACACTGCTTTGCTTTGGGGAGGTGTTTGGTTTCTGGTTGAGGGGAGCAATAAGAATGATGACCTCTGCTGGGCAGGTTGTAGCACTTCATCACTGCACATATTGTACATTTACAATATCAACATAGTCAATATTCTCATATTGGAAGTACCTTTCTTATATTGCTTTATTGTATTTGAGAAGGCAGTGTGCAATAGACAATAATTGTTTAAAATTGGATAATTTACTTATTAAAAGCTAATTTTCATATGCATTTTGTCGCAGGACACAGTTAAAGCTTTAAATTAATTAAAAATCAACCACATAAATCCAAAAATATGAAAAAAACAAACTAATTAATTAATTGACATGTTCACTCTACTTTTGCACATTCAAATGGAGAATAATGTTTTTCAAGCTTAGGTTGTAAACTACACACATAAGTTATATTGAGAGTATAGCACCCCGAAAAGACCATTGAGGTTGTTTTCACACTAAATCTTTTTAAGTACAACATGCAGACTGATTAGGGGTACTTGATAATCATTAGGGAACAATTCAAAGACGCATAAAGAATGCTTAACGACACACCACTAAGTGCCAGCAGTCTAAATTCCAGGCTGAAGCTAACCCAGAAGCAACAACAATTGCATTTCCTCAACTGGCCACTAGGGGCTAGCTCCAAAACCAAGGGTCAATCCCAATACACCCCCTACTTTCTTCCCTCACTACCACTACCCCTAAAAAAGAAGCCACAGATTTTAGGGCACTTGAAATCTTCCGAGGGGCCTGTCCCAATACTCCCAGCAGCAGCCGGAGTACAGACGTGATCGCCAGGTCAACCTGCGCCGTCGTCCCCTGCAGCTCTGTGGAGAATTACCGCTGGCTGAAATAAATCATTTAGAAAGATAAATGTTGGTTTAATAGATGAAATCTAACAGTTGTAGCTACGCCTGTTAAGAAATTTGCTCCGAAAATTTCGGGATTTCTGCCTGCCGGCTCTGGAGCTGATTTATTGTTCTGCGTTAAATCGACGCAGAGCCTACGGCGTAGGGTACGGCGTACGGCGCGCGTCGCCGCGTAACCTACGCCGTAGGCTCTGCGTTGGTGTAAATCAGCTTTATTCTGGCGAGGTTTGAAAAAGACTTTGCAACAACGGGCAAACGAGTGATTATGTACATTCACTGAGTGATTATGAAAGTAAAATATATATTTCTCGCTAGAAATGTAATCAAAACGCATTTTTATGCAGAAACTAACTCAAAATATTGATTTTATTCACTAAAAAATAAGAAATATCCGCCATGTTTTTTTGTTTTATTTAGTCCGCAAATGACGACAAAAAGCATTCCGGGAATTTTTTCTGGCCCTCGGTCTACTAGGGTGCATCCGAAATCCCTCGATCCGTAGGGCCAGATTCATAGCCACTACCCTCGTTTTCTCCACTACCCCTAGGTGGAAAGAGGAATTGGGACACAACTACCCTCACGGGAACGCGCAAAATTTAGGGGTAGGGCTGAAAAATAGGGGTAGGGGGAGTATCTCATGTTAAAATGATTAACTTTGCAGAAGAAATAGACATATTTACAGCCTGGTTCAAAAATTTATTTTGGTCCATGACCACTGTGGGTAGCTGAGTCTGTTTGTACCATGTCCGGTGAATTCATATAAACCAATACATCTATTTATAATATAATCCAAATAAAATGAAAATTGCAAAAGTTATTCCATTATTTAAAGCAGGAGACAAACATAGTTTCACTAATTACAGACCAATATCATTATTGTCACAATTTTCTAAAGTGTTGGAGAAGTTTGGTCAATTTGGTTTTCGAAAAAATCGGTCCACAACCTTTGCTTTAATGAATTTAACAGAAGAAATTACTACAGCAATAGATAGCAAGAAACACACAATTGGGGTTTTTATTGATTTAAAAAAAGCGTTTGACAGCATTGATCATAAAATTCTTATTTCAAAATTATATACATATGGGGTGAGGGGCATGGTTTTAAATTGGGTACAAAGTTATTTGGACAAAAGGAAACAGTATGTGCATTTTTTTGGTAATACATCTAATTATATGAACATTGCTTGTGGAGTCCCACAGGGCTCTGTTTTGGGGCCTAAACTTTTTAATTTATACATTAATGATATATGTGAAGTGTCAAAATTATTACAGTTTGTGTTATTTGCAGATGATACAACTTTGTTTTGTTCAGGTCATGATTTTAAAAATCTTGCTAAATGTATAGAAAAAGAAATGGTGAAATTAAAATAATGGTTTGATGAGAATAGGTTGTCTTTAAATTTGAAAAAAACTAAATTTATGATTTTTGGCCATTCAAGAAGAGAGACAAATATATCACTTACTTTAGAAGGAGTTTTAATTGATAGAGTATCACAATTTATGTTTTTAGGTGTTAATATAGATGAGAAATTGACATGGAAAGCTCATATAGCTCATGTAAAATCAAAACTGTGCAAAAATATTTTTGTTTTGAATAAGGCTAAGTTTGTGTTAAGTTTGGTTAAGTTACAGACACTCACAATCATGTACACAGCTAAATGTGAAGCATTACCAGAAAATTTACAATACATGTTTACTTTCAGTTCAAATAATGAAGATAGTCGAAGAAAATTGAATTTTAAACATCTATTTGCCTGAACAACTTTAAGCAGATGAGTGTTTCTGTTGTTGGAATTAAGTTATGGAATTCATTACATGATGATTTAAAGGGCTGTATAAACATATTTCAGTTTAAAAAAAAATTTAAAGAGAAGAAAATAGCAATGTATTGATGAAATAGTTAAGATTTATAATATATGCGTATGGAGACAGACAATCTATCTTTGATATTTTTGTTTTCCTTTCTTTGTGATGTTAACTGAGTAATTGTAATTGTGCAGACCATCTGTTATTATTGTTCAATTTTGTTTTGAGGGAGGGGCAGGTATAATAAGATTTTCTTCTTCCTGCTCCGTTCTGGTTATGGAATATGCTTTAGTTGATGATTGTGTTGTTGTTATTTTACTTGTTTGTTTTTTGTTTTTTTCTGTTTGCATATTTCCATGATCGGAATAAATAAAGAATGAAAATGAAAAGTAGTCACTTTTTCTATATTTTCTTTTAATTTTATCAAATAAGGGAATTAAATATGACACACATCTGGCAATGTGTCTTGTTATTTGTGACTATACTGCATTTCTCAAATACAGTGCATGACCCGGAAGGATCCACTGACTTAGCAAACTTACATTCTGTACAACTTCTTGAAACATTTTTGTGCCATTCCAGGTAAAGGACACCCACACCAACGGTTGAGAAAGCTTAAAACTACTGACCACGGCCAATGGAAACCCGCCTATTGTAGCTTACGCCAAGGGTTGACACATGAACTTTCTTATGCTATGCTGCATCCATTTGGCTAAAGTGGCCTAAAGAGGGTGCCTTTAAAAAGATTTATGCTGCAATGACAGGTCCATTCACACAACACAGAAATCTGACAACGCTATTGTGCTAATATCAATCTCAGTGCTGAATGTTTAAAAGCTAGCAAATGGTAATAAGCCCAACTCTTAAATTCAGATATAGTTATGATATGTATTTTTCTTTTTGTCATTATTTGTGTGAACATTGGAAATCTGGTAAATATATTGTTTTAAAGGTTTCAGGGTGTCAGTCAGGCTCTCCAGTTTCAACTCTGACTGACTGAGAGGAGATGAGCATCACTTAGTGATCCCCAGGGGAAGAAATTCCTCCAAGACTTAGTGTTTTTCTTGCTACTCTTCACAAATGAGTTGCCATTTCCATTAAGAGAATTGGAACAGGCTTTTGCCAAATGTATAACCAGCCAAAGGGCAGGGTTTTGTCGGACAAACCTCTGAAGGTGTAATCCATAGTGTTAAAAGCAGAGTGGCTGACCTTTGTGGTGTACTATATGATGCCGTTCCTTCTCCGTGTCAGCTATTGTGAGTTTATGTTAAAGTTCAGATAAATGTGGACCTCTGGTGAGTCAGATATCCTCACATGGTTCCTGGCAGGTTTATTATAAATCACCAAAAGAGACATGAGTGACAGGGCTCAAATGTTTACATGTGGCCCCCATTCTTTTGCTGAGAATCTGAAGGGCAGGTTGCTAGCGCAACGTTTCCCCCTATGCCTTCCCAGAGGTTGTGTTACTGTGTCCATACATCACCCTGACATGGGTGCACTCACTGAAACGGCCCAGCTAGACCCTGTCTCACCATGATGACATATTTGCCATTCCACTCAGCGAGGTGTGCAAGAACCTTATCACTCTCTTATCATAGTCTTACATCTAGCAGCTGAAAGCAGACACATCCTATTTCAAACATAAGCATCACTGGAAAAAGATATTTGCAAGATAATTTTCCCTCTTTCACTTTATTATATTTTATTGTACCTGATTGATGATCTAATTGGTGGCAAGACCTCAGCTCTGAAACTTTGACAATGATACTCGCTTGACCTTTTTTTTCCTGGGAGTCTCCTTCAACACAGTTTCCCCTGCTCCTCCTGGGGGTAATGGAGGGAGGAAGAATGTGAAGGGAGGAAGTAAGTTTCCTCCAGGCAGATTGCTGGATGGGAGGCTGAGAGACGGACAGATGACAATGCCAGTGAGGCCGGGGCCAGAGTGTCGCCTCAGGGAGACCTACACCCTTCTACGTGTTGGCTCCGGCTGCGACGCTAAGTGCACTGAGAAGAGACCATCACAGCGGATTTGGCAAGGTGATCCCTTCACCCACCCCCATCCATCTCCTGCCAGCCCCCCCCCCCCCCCCCCCCCCTCTTCTCCCTCCTTTACTCCCTTTCCTCCCTTCATTGACACCACACTAGGAGGTGATGAGTTGAAGCAGAGGGTGGGACAGGTCTGGGAGTGCTATCTCCACCGTTTCCTCTTCTGTTGGGTTTGTTAGTGGCATGACTGGAAATCTAAATATCATTTGGATTAAAAAAAAGTAAAATATCTTTGTCTATGTGTACCTTTTTTTAATGTATTAGAATTCCTGTTATTTTTGTTTATTATGGGTAGTGCTGTGAATGTGTTTATGCATCATCCTAGATGATTCAGTGCTACCTTTTAATCTTTCAATAGAAGAAAATTGCCAGGACCTGATGGTTTACCAACCAAATGTCCGGGATATAATCGGTCCCCCACTTTTAAATTAATTTTGCCATGCCATGGAGACTGGTTGCTTTCACAGAGACCAAAATATAGGCCTTATCTCTCTATTATTGAAAAAACAAATAGATCAGCTTGACTGTACTAATTTTAAACTAATCTCCTAGTTTTGCTGTGATGTAAAACCTTTGCCAAGGTGCTTGTTTTTAGATTAGATAAATCCATCAGCATTTTAATCAATTATGATCAGACAGGTTTTATCAGAGGATGCACAGCATCATATAGTATATTTCGACTCTTACACATCATAAACTCTGCCGATTCGTTCCGTGACCCTGTGACTCTTTTTTCGCTCTATGCCATGAAAGTTTTTGATAGGTTTGAGTGCAATTATATGTGGGTTGAATTTGAAAATGTTGGTTTTGGACTCAGATGTATCAGTATTATTAAGACACTGTATAATTCCCCAACTGTATGTGTAATGACACGCTCTAAAATGACATTACCCATTTAAGTTAGAGTCCAGGCACTCGTCGAGGATGCCCACTCCACAAGTCTTTTCTGTCTTTGCCTTGAGACTTTGGCACAAATAATTACACAAGGAATTGAGCTACTAATATCTCTACAAGGAAGAGTAAATGTAGTCAAAATAAATAGTTTTCCCTGAGTCAACCTTTTATTTTTCTCATGATTCTTTCAGCTCTTTCACCCAAATATCAATAAGATATAGACTCATCAATGTCTCAACTTATCTGGAGCGACAAATGCCCATAAATAAAGGTAAATACAATATCTTGTCTGCCATATTTTGAGTTTTATTATCCAGCCTTTCAAGAGCTCTACATAGTTGGATGCAAGATTTGCTTTTCGCTGGGGTTGGCGACTCTAACCTGAATCTAAAAGTGATTGGTATAATTACACCCTCCTTGAAGATTTGGAAATTGGCAGAGAAATGCATGAAAACCCAACTCCATACTAATACGTAAACTCCCCTCTGGCATAACTTTAACTGCACGATAGGGGGCAAGCCATTCCAGAACCCACTGTAGTCTGCACACATGATGGCTTTCTTTCATTTCAAACCCTCCAAAACTCTATTAATGTACCTGCACCATCACACTTTGTCTACCTCCAGCTCTGCTCTCAGAGCATATGTTGTACTGTGGGACAGTCCACTGACAGTCCACTCATCATTAGAATGGATCAAACCTAATAATAATCTGCAAGGCAGAGTCTTATCTATTTATGCCTTATTACATAATTCTGCTGCCGGGTTATCTATGTAGGATTGGGAACTTTCCGCGTTTAATCAAGATTCAGACTGCGGTACAATTTGGCTCAATCTATCTCAGCGTTCTAAGAACCTCTCTCACCAAATGATACGTTACAAAACTGTTCACAGACTATATGCAAGTATTTATAGAAAATATTAGGATATCCACCCTCCAAACTATTTTTTGTAATATTTGTGATGTCTTCCCTGGCACATTTATTAATTTTTCCTGGGAATGTCCTGCAATTGACAAACCTTAGACTATTGTAGTGGATGAACTCTCAAGGATGTCAGTGTCCCAAAAACACCAAATGTTTTCTTTAAATGATGCTACATATCTTGAATATACTTTCATTCAACAAAGAATGTCAATGGCAGGTTTTACAGCCACCAAGAAAGTAGACTAATCTTGCAATTATGGACCAATCCTCAAATTTTTCAACTCCTGTAGGCGGTGGATAAGTTATTTAGACAATTTCCTAAATGTGAAATATCACACGGCCAAGCTAAACAAAGCTCAGAAGTCCACCTTACAAAAATGGGAAAGATTACTAAGCAGAATTTTAGATCTTTGGAAATCCCCTGTGCAATGCATGTTTTAGTTTGGCAAGGTGCAGTCAAGGGCTGTGTTTGTTTTACTTTTGTTTTGGTTTAGTTGAAGGGTTTTGAGTTTCATTTTTTTTATATAATCTCTTGTACTCTTGACTTGCTATAAAGATGTTTTCTTTTTTTTCTTTTTATATCTTCGGCATGGCCTTATGCATGCTTGTAAAAACTATCTGTCCTGCGTCCGGAACATTGTAATATTTTCTGTAATGTCTGTAACCGTCTTGCCCCCCATTCTACTCCCCACACCCACCCCCACCTTCAAAAACAGATTTAAAAAAAATGTATTTATAAATGTATGTATTTATGTATGTACCACTTTATTCATTAATTATATTGGATTTTTGAGAAAGATCCTGCGATCACTATTTTATTACCGACACTGAAAAATGCTCGGTGCTTCTTAGGATCTTCTAAAAACTCAAAGGATGCTGTTTCCACTGCAGTGTGAAGGCCTGTGACGTTCAGGTTCCAGTCCAGTAGGTGGCGATAACACAGGGTACCATACATCAATGATGGCCTGTAAGGGACAGGAAACATTGCAACGGCTAATGTGGGGGATTCGTATGATGCTGATGGCTCTTGTGATTTACTGGTTTGCAGACAGGGTCATTGAGTTAATACCTAAAAGAGGCACATCAGCTGAAAACATTTGAAATACTAGACTTAAAGAGTCCATATCATGGCTATTTACAGGTTTATAGTTGAACTGCAGGAGTTTATGGCAACAGTTTTACAGGGTTTAGGGTTAATACTGCTGTGGCAACTCTTGTCAGCATATGTCTGAAATGAAACTTCCTCTTTAATTCGTTCTGACTGAACCGGAGCAATATCTATAAAAAGTCCTGTGTTGTTAAAGCTTCCTTTGATACCTTTATAGCTCAGTCTTAATGTGCAAACAAAAGTGAGTCAGCTGACAAATCGTGTGATGTTAAATCTTAAACCTGTATTTTAAACTACTGACTTTATTCCATTTTAAAGTTACCATAGGTAAGAATGACCAAAAAAAAGACGTTTTGAGGCCATGTTAAACACAGATCAAGTGTGACAAACAGAAAAACCACTGACGCTGCTATGATTACAAGTGTGTGTGATTACACACTGTAATACCACTTTGTTCAGCTCGAGATGATGTGAGTTGTTGCAGCATTTGGTCCACCTTTGTATACTCAAATGGATAAGAGTTAAATAATGCTGGCTGAGGGCAAGGACCAGTATTGATGCAAAGAAACACCTCAAACTTGTAGGACAGGGGCCCTCGAGGACTGGAATTGGACACCCCTGCCAGAGACTATTCTGGTCACATGTCAATCGTGGAGAGAGTCCCGCCCCAGAAAGACCATTTAGTTAGTTTGCAGTATGAATAAGCCATAAATGCTATGACTGAACCTCAGTGTAAGCAGACTGCCTTACCACCATTAGCACCCACTCCTCTCAAAGAGCAACCCAGGGGTCAAAGAAAAGGAGCAATAAAAGTTAGATATGATTCCGGCCAACAATGGTGTTGTTTTCCCCCAATGGAGACAACTCTTGGCAAATAGAGGAATGAAAGATGATGTAGAGCTGAAAATATTAACATTACAGCTAACTGTGCACTGTATGGTGTCTAGCAACAAGGGGTGGCACATTAAATTTTTACCTGATATGCTGCCCACAATTGGTACAGGGTGGGTATGGTTACATAGGGTGCCTTTAATCACTATTTTCTTCTTCTATTTTTTTGTTATTTTTTTGTATAGCTTTAAAAAAGAAAACAAAGATCAGACCAGTCATTTTTACAGCACGTATTTGGAAGTTATTCCAGTATCACATCAGAAGAAAGATAAAATGATACAGTGTTAACACAAACTGTGGTAAACCCCTCCAAGGTTTTATTGATTATCCTGCCAACAGGAGGGTTTATAGTCTATTTTGCCAGAACTTATTACCTTTCAGCACAATCAGTTTCTGGTTTCCGTCCAAATACAAGGGTTTGAAATATCTTGTCAAGTTTTAGAACTGTGTTACTTGTGTTTCCTGCTCAGTTACATTTGATTGGGTTGTTTCCAAAATAACATTAATTGCTTTTGGAATCACGTAAAAAACTACAAAATGACCAAAAATGTAGTCACTATCCCTTGAAAGGAGGGGGTCAGATCTGTGGCGAGTTGGGTGCTCTCTGGGTACACAGCTGAAGTGGTTTCGTGCAAAGAGACCAGGGAACATGTCTCAACATATAAACTAAATGACACAGATCGTTGCATCCTGCAGAGATGCTGCATTGTTTCTCATGCATGATTTAGACAGGCGATAGCTTCTGCTTTAGTCAAAGACCCTTTGTTTTACTGGAAGGATAGGCAGGCGATTGCTGTTTTCAAATTTACAGTACGCATCATACGCTCAAATACCACTGCAGCACAGCAGAGGAGAGGTGGAAAGCCTGGTGATAAATGGAGCAGAAGTGTGACAGTATTATATTGCAGAAGCATTCCTAAACATAAACCTCTGCAATTGATGCACTGTGGTAATCTGTAGTGTCTTATATCACCGTTTAAATGTCTCTTTTTCCCTGTGATAGTCTGAGGTGTTGATGTTCAGATGAATAACTTCATAGATGAAGTTATTACTCCCTATACCAATAGTCCCAAGGAATGTTTCTCTCCCATCAGTGCTGTAAATTGTAGACAGGTGTGACAGTGATTGACGACCTCATGACAGAGCTTTGCAAATCCTTTAGTCCGTTGAAGACGCTCAGTAGGGGGCTCTTGATCCACTTTGTTCTATCACTTGTATCGCATCTGGTTTTTGTAAAAGACACTCAGCACCGTAAGATGCTTGATGCTTTACAGGAGTTGATCATACTCAGTATGGAGATGTTGAATCTTAGACGATGTACTTTTTGGCATTATTCATTTATTTACTCAAAGACTTAGATTTGTGTTGGGTTAAGATTAGGGTGAGAGAATATTGTACGGCAGACTTGAATTTATACAACGAGAACAAGCTGGTGGAATCTCTGCAGTTTTTGTGGCCTGAAGAGAAACTCGTGGTCCGTGACTGGTTGTCTCGCGTCTCAGAGTCTCTGTGATCCACTCCAGTAGCAGCCTGAGCTCCTCCATCACACGCCGGCCTTTTATCTCACTGAGACGCTCGCGGCCCTCGAAGCTGCAACAACATAAATAAATAGATAAAGGTTCTGTAAGCAGCTTTTACTCACTAGGTTCCTGAATTATCATAGACTTTGAGACTGTTATTTATTGTTCATGTAAACCTGAATCAATAAATGAATAGGATTTGTGATGCAGAAAATAATAGAAATTTTCTGTATAAAAATATTTTATTCCCAACATTTTTAAATGTCAGCCTATGTTTTTATTTCTTTTTATACCATGGGAAAATGATGATGATTTTTTTTATGTCTGTAAACAGCATTTTCTGATTAATAGTTTATGATAAAAACAAACAAAAGAACAAGTAGATGTCTAAATGCACTTCCTCTAGAAATTGGTGTCAAAGACTGGTTGAAGCAAAATCAGAAATGTACGCATTTTTAATCACCTGTAACCGCTAATAGGGTGCTCTCTTGCAAGCTGAGAATTGTAAATAGGATATAGCTTTGCATGTTGAAAATTGAATGTATTTTTGTATTCTTTTTCTCCTTTCTTTCATTTTCTTTTACTAAAAGCCTAACTAGGGACAGGAGATGGAAACTAGCAATAGCTATACTCTCTGTATGCAGAACATCAGTCACATTGGCTTGTTTGTAATGAGTGAATGTGATCACATGTAAACCTGCATTGTCCCTATTAAATAAATTAAAAAATGTTTTTAAAAGTAAGTGCTACTTATTTGTATTTTCAGCAAGCTATTTAAAAAAATACAATATTGAAATGGAAAACAACAATAAAAAGCTCAAATTTAACCCTTTACAGGGCATTAAATGGACATTTTTAAATTAGTTAAATAAATAAAATAATAATAATGAATCACCCATAGTGGATTTATTGAAATATTAGAAGACCTGAAATATTTAATCATTCATTATTTTTCATCATTGAAGTAACCAAATATGTTAGTTTGCTTGGTTAAGGGCAAAATAATCAATTGCGTATAGAAATATATACTTTTTTGTCAGAGATGAATTAGCTCAGTTATTGAAATGCTACACTCTAAAATCTCATTATTGAAAGAAATGTACTTTTCATGTGGGTTTATTGTACGGTATTTTGTGCTGCAAAAAAGTAACATCTGTCATTCTGAGTTTGTCATTATTAAACCTTTCATCGAACTATTAGACCTTTCATTATATATAGCTTTTTAATTAGTTTGAAGCCTCATTTATGAGTGCTGGAAATGTCTTCTAGGTTTGGTAGAGGTCACTGCTGTACGAGGGGTAATGCCAATTAAAAAAGTCCAAATGTGGACGATGTTAAAAACACGATCTCTCCAGAGGCAAAAACATACAGTAGTAAAAGTTTCTTTATTAAATATGCCCAACATGATGAGCATCGTCTCCTCTCTATCCAAATTCGACATGAAGAAAAGATTAACACTTTATTTAGCTCCTCCATGTTGGATATATATTTAGAAATGACATAAGACAGAAACATGGCATTGACATTATAAAAAAATGATGACTTGTTCATGTTTTTAAAATATTGTACTTCATAAGTCATTTAGTATCGAGCAGCAACACTTTTCCCACCGTCTGTGATTGTTTCTGTGTCTGGGTCAAAAGTCAGCTGCACACTTGAACTGTTTGTCATGTCAGTGGGTTAAACTATATCTCTATCCATGTGCGCTGCACCCGCTGACAAGTATCACACCTGCCAATCAGATCCACATTCATCAACAACATTGTCAAACAGCGTGGGCCGGAGAAAGTGCTGGGCTGCCCTCCATCCATCACTCTGGCTGCACAGTGTCACATGACAGCAGACAAAGATTTCAAAAAAAGAATGGGCAGTGAACTCTGCACATGTAGATTAGACCTGGGCACATCTCTGTCTTTTTTCTCTTTCTCTCTCTTTCCCTCTGCCTCTCCGTCCCAGCCAGGTAAAGTGGAGAATTGGCTTCAGGTGATTTGGAGAAGATCTTATCTTCTGTTAACAGAGGCATGACACCATAATGGAGCAGCAGGGGTGCAATTACCTTTTAACCCTCCTCCTTCTCCTCCTCCTTCTTCTCTTCCTCCCTCTCTTTCGCCTCAGCCTTCACTGACAAATTAAGATTAATGGTGGAGATAAGTAAGGAGCCTGCCTACCATCCAGCGCATGTCTGTGAGGCTGAGTGTGAGAACGAGATGTCCAGACACATACGCACACATGTAAACTAACACTCAGCTTTAAAATCAAACGTATAACTTCATAAAACCTCAATAGAAAAACATCAGGTTATAGGAACAACACTCATTTTCTTTAAGGAATTTCAGACATAATAATCGGTATTATTCTCTATTTTCAAGATGTCACTGTAATCTTTGGTGTTATGTTTTCTCTTCTGTGGTACAGATCATAGAAAAGTAGTTTTATGAAACATTTTCTGAGGCTGTGTAGCTTGGAGGAATTTTGTTTGTATTCTGGCATTTTTATTACACCTCTGTTATAATGAGAAAACAAGACAATCAGTACTGGAGTTGAGGGGGGATGAGGGGGGATGGCATCCCCCCTGAAATAAAAACGATCAAAATCATCCCCCCTGTAAAACTGCCATCCCTCCTTTCCATCCTTTATGTAATTTCATCAATGAATGTGGTTTTACTGCTATTTCAACATTTAGAGTCATCACCAGAAAAATAACTTATTTGACAATTTTCACCTGTTTCAAGTAAATCTTCACTTGAAATAAGTAGGAAAAATCTGCCAATGGGACAAGATTTATCTTCTCATTACAAGCAATAAAATCTTGTTCCACATGCAGATTTTTCTACTTATTTTAAGTGAAAATCTACTTGAAAGAGGTGAAAATTGTTGTTTTTTCCAGTGATGAGTCTTGTTTTAAGTGTAATGAGATTTCTTTTACTAAAATGAGACATTTTAACTAGAAATAAGACAAATATTCTTGTTAAGATTTAGAGTTTTTGCAGTGATCCATTTTACTTATCCTGTGAAGGACAGAGTCATATTGATAAGTTCAGAAAACTGTTTTTTATTGTTGTGTTTTGATGTATTTGATGTAAGCCCAGTGGATATTTAAAGCTTACAGAAGGCTGCATTTAACTGCTGCTATGTCATTCCTGCAGTATTTCTGCAGGTGTTTTGATCACTGCTATTATTTGTAATATATTATATTATTTGTAATCAGTACAAATTATCTGTCCCCATATGATAAAATCCACCATCCCCCCTGATTTTTTTTTACAACTCGAGTACTGAAGACAATGACAAAGTTGTTGACAAATGGGAACAGCTGATTAACCTCTCCAAAGCCCAAACAGCTCCCAGAGGATGTTGAGGGTGTGCAGCGGAAGCAAAACGGAACCAAAAGAAGAGAAAGTTTAAAGCGTTTCTCCCTTTGATCATGATGAGTTGTTCATGGTGAGAGACTAAGAGGAGGACTGCAGTGCTTGGTGAAAACAGATGTACAGTGCAATCTTAAACATGTCAACATTTATGGTTCTAAAATGAACCGTAGCTGGGGTAACTTCACATCGGGTCGATGCGGACTGTAAAAGAAATGTCTCTGGTTCACTTGGTGCCTTTATTGTTCTGCTTCTATTTGTTGTTTGTTTTCAAACTATATATATAGAGAGAGATTGTTGTAATTACAGTAATAGTAGTAAAAGTACAGTAGCTATTGATTAACATTTATCAGCTCCAACTCACACTAGAAATGGTGCACTGTTCCTTTAAATCTGAGGTCGATAAAAGAACTAAAGAAGAGGAAGCTCAGCATTGTAAAAGAAACCACTCCCAGTTCACGTGTGTTACCTGCTGATGCTACATGTGACATCATCAGCTCAGGAGCTGCTAAGTTACTGCTAACAGTTGATTCATAACAACCACACCTCTCTCTTTGCTGCTGTTTAAACCTTACAAACAGTCATCATTTATTATGACTTTAGGCACCGATATCATTTCACACTCAATTTATTATTATTTATTCATTTCAATTAATTTTTTTTTTTAAATTTTTTTCAAAAACATATTTAAAATATACGAATAATACGAGTATAAATGCACAACCAACCTCTTTTTCTATCATTTGAATACAGGATATTGTTGTGAACAATAAATCAATACACAGTATACAGGACAAATGCTTTAAACTATGGCATACAAACGCGTCAGCATGTTTTAGACGGTTGCTAAATTGACATTTTTAAATCAGTTAAATAAATAAAATAATAATAATGAATCACCCATAGTGGATTTATTGAAATATTAGAAGACCTGAAATATTTAATTATTTTTCATCATTGAAGTAACCAAATATGTTAGTTTGCTTGGTTAAGGGCAAAATAATCAATTGGGTATAGAAATATATACTTTTTTGTCAGAGATGAATTAGCTCAGTTATTGAAACGCTACACTCTAAAATCTCATTATTGAAAGAAATGTACTGTTTAAACCTTACAAACAGTCATTATTTATTATGAGTTTAGGCACCGATATCATTTCACACTCAATTTATTATTATTTATTCATTTCAATTACATTTTTTTTTTTTTTTTTTCAAAAACATATTTAAAATATACGAATAATACGAGTATAAATGCACAACCAACCTCTTTTTCTATCATTTGAATACAGGATATTGTTGTGAACAATAAATCAA
Source organism: Cololabis saira (assembly GCF_033807715.1). NCBI lineage: Eukaryota > Metazoa > Chordata > Actinopteri > Beloniformes > Belonidae > Cololabis > Cololabis saira. The sequence goes on along the minus strand of NC_084605.1, from coordinate 29,720,830 downwards.
TATACAGTATACAGGACAAATGCTTTAAACTACGGCATACAAACGCGTCAGCATGTTTTAGACGGTTGCTAAATTGACATTTTTAAATCAGTTAAATAAATAAAATAATAATAATGAATCACCCATAGTGGATTTATTGAAATATTAGAAGACCTATATACAGGACAAATGCTTTAAACTACAGCATACAAACGCGTCAGCGTGTTTTAGGCGGTTGCTACGGTGGGATGTCAATTCAGAGGATTAACAAAGCCATAAATGTTCATGACCTCATCGGAAAATGACGCAAGGAGACAGGTTGTCAGAGATACACACCCATGCTGCCACACAGAGGGGAAAGGTTGCACACATGTGATAAATACATTCAATGAAGAAGTTAAGATGCACACCTTTTGTTTTGGTAGCAAGAGATTAGGTGGTTAGCACTGATGCCTCACAGCAAGAAGGTTTGCATGCTCTCCCTGTTCTTTGTTGAGTTTTCCTCCAGGTACTTCCTCCCACAGTCCAAAAACATGTATGTCAGGTTAATCACTGTTAAACTGCTCAGTAAATGTGAGAGTGTGTGGTTCGGGTTTAGCGTTAGGAATAAGTGTAGATAATCAATGGATGGAATAATCTATCAATGAACCAAACACAGGTGTTGAAAACATATGTTTTGTAATTAATGTACCTGTGCATACTTCTCATTTATATGAAATCTCCCCCCCCAACAGCGAACCACCCCCCTCCCCCGAGCCACTTGGCCCCGCCACGGTGGACCCTGCGTGGCTGAATGTGTGTCCCCTCCTGCCCTGCAGCCAGAGGTGTCTGTTTCACAGGCCTCTGTGATGCGGGACCGGGAAGGATAATGTTTCATAGGTACAAAAGTTTCTGCTTTAATCCTATCACGCAGAGTGAGTGGTCAGTGCTCTGGGCTCCTGCATAATCCCCGGTTTATCCATCCCAGGGAGCTCTCAGACAGAGAGTATGCAGAGAGGAAGAGATTACTGCACCTCTCTGATTCTGTTCAATCAATGTTTGCACTGCAAACGACAAGAGGGAGTGATTCGGCCACTCCACACATCAATGCACACAGAAGCAGGCTGGAGACAGATGCAGTTAAATATCTACCTTTGGAAGCAGTGGTTCATGTTCAGAACGGGGGAATCCTATATCAGCTTAAATTGCTTTTACAGCCTGCTCCTTATTTCTTATCACGAGTAAAGTATGATGGAACATACTGCATAAACTGCTAGGTCCACCGAGGTCCCCCACCGTGAATACATACAGTTGCATGTGTCAATTGACGGGAAAAAAATTACTTTTATTATTTAGTCCTTGTCTGACTTTGGTACAGACTAGCTGCAGAGGTCAGATTGGATAGAGGATGTATTTTAAAAGGAAATAATTGAAAGAAAACTGTGTTTTTTAACAGCTGATAAATCACAGCGGTCTTGTAAAAGGCTTGTCAATGTCACAGCAGGGGGGTTTGCACTGAAACGTGCTTTGACGGGGCTTCCTCCGGAGTATACAACCTGTCCCAGCTTGACGTGGGTTTCATCTGCAGGCTAACATCAGACTGCATCAGGGCAAAATCTAAAATCTGTATATTCAACAATTTATATTTTTCTTTTGTTTTTTACATTTTTTTTAACAAAAACTAAAATATGTTGGACAAGTCTGGAAAGCCCGACTCTGAACAAGGACCAGCTTCTCCTGAACCTCAAAAGACATGCAGGATTTTCTTCTTTCCTAAGAAGGCAGAAACGTCTTTGATTCATTCTAGAAAGCAAGCATTTCCAGAAACTTAATACATAAGCGCGCCCGTGACGACAAAGAAAATTGCTGCATCCTTCCACAGGTACCTTGAAGTGTGAAACTTGAAGGAAAAGTGGTTCTTTTGAAGGCAGGTAGAAGGCGTTGCGGGGCTGAGAAGAGCTGGAAGGGGCATGTCCAAACAGACTTTAGACTCTGAGTGATGGGACACGGGAAAAGGTAACGGGACACCCCGGCCTTGCTCTAATGTCAACACAGCCATGTGAATCACAGCTGTGAGTCCGTCTGAAGATCCCAGGGACAATAGAGGCCAACGGAGATCTAGCTGAGCTTCCACAGAATCTGCAAGTTCGTCTCCATGATTGCATTTGTCATCAGTGGTTGTGTCTTCTTTTTTCTTTCAACTTTGAAATAGATTAAACAAATCTGTAATAGAACTCCATCTCTCATCAAGGCTTTTCCAACGTTGGAAGAGGATACAGTTAAGATGCGATGCATGACTGGAGTTGAAAGGGCTCCCCTTAAACGCTGCTTCCATCATGAGCCTTGAACTGATGAAATTTCCACATCGGTGATTCAGACACTATTACACCAGTCGGAGAGTAAAGTACACGCGAATAAATGTTTTTTATAAACAATAAATTATATGGTAATTAGAGTGGGAAAGGCATACAACTCCACGTTGATGTGTTCAGCCTCACGTGCTGCCAAAAGAGCTTCATTGCACCTGAGCTATGATTTCACAAATGTCTGGAACTTTGCCCGACGATTTAATGCTACTCTTCTCGGTGGACATGTTGGATGGCGAAGACTTACATGAGGGTTCACAATCTCCCATAAGGGATATCAGGTCACCTCCGTCAGGATAAAAGTGTTGCATCATGAAACAAAGTAAAGCCAGCATTGACTGCTATTTTGCTGAGAGACTTTTCTCAAAGGAGACAAATTAACCAAACTATTTGAGTTATCATTTGTTTCTCACAGGCCTTGATAACTACAGCGTAACATCTAAACGGTACAGTCTAGCAAACTAAACTTAGGTGATTCAGGGTGCAAATCTTAACTGATGTGAAATTTGCAATTTACTGAGAACAAAAGGGTGTTTAAAAAGAAGTAAGTGGAAAACAAAATGATTAACTCAGTAAGTTCTGGATTCAAAATTACGACGGAGTATTAGGGCCAACCTAAGACCAAAAAAAAATGGAAATTACGAGAATAAAGTCATAATATAATGAGAATAAAGTCGTAAAATTACGAGAATAAAGTCATAATGTTGCGAGAATGAAGTCGTAATAGAATAAAGTCGTAATATTACGAGAATAAAGTCGTAATATTACGGGAATAAAGTCGTAACATTACAAGAATAAAGTGGTAATTTATGAGAATAAAGAGGTAATTTATGAGAATAAAGTCGTAATATTACGAGAATAAAGTGTTAATTTATGTGAACTCTAACAGGAAGAGCATCTTCTCCCTGTGTTAAAATGAGGAATATTGAATATCTTGTGTTATGTTATATTTATATATTTATAATATATTTAATATTACGACTTTATTCTCGTAATATTACGACTTTATTCTCAAAATATTACGACTTTATTTTCGTAATTTCCATTTTTTTTTTGTCTTAGTTTGGCCCTAACACTCCATCGTACAAAACCACACTGAAAATCAAATGTAAACTTTGTTTTTGGCCCTTGTGTGCCTGAATGCATGCAACGATGAAAGTTGTCCAGAGGATCTCCTCCCCGACCTGGATCATCACATCAGTGAGCTCATTGGCAGTTTGTGGCATTGCTTGTTTGTTCGAGGTTCCCTGGAGGTTCTCAGTTAGATTCAGGTGAGGGTTGTGAGGGTCAGTCCATGGTGTTGCTACTTTTGTTATCCAAGATCTGCTTGCACGCTCTGACCACATGAGGCCGGGCTTTGCCCTGCACCAGGAGGAATCCTGTGCTCACTGAGCCTGCAGAAATTCTGACAATGAGGATTTCACTGGGATATCTAACAGTCAGGATTGAAGCATGGAGACATGTTGACCCAGATTACACTCACTGACCCGTCACCAAACCCGTCATGCTGGATGATGTTAGCCACGTCTTCTCATGTGCTGTATTTAGGGTTGCCACCCGTCCCGTAAAATACGGAATTGTCCTTTACTTGAGAAAAAAATGTTGCGTCCCGTATTGAACTAATACGGGACACGATTTGTACCGTATCTTTATTAACTTTTACACCATATTCTAGTTGAATTATTGAAATAAGTTAACTTTTACACCATATTCTAGTTGAATTATGGAAATAAGTAACTTTTACACCATATTCTAGTTGAATTATTGAAATAAGTTAACTTTTACACCATATTCTAGTTGAATTATTGAAATAAATTAACTTTTACACCATATTCTAGTTGAATTATTGAAATAAATTAACTTTTACACCATATTCTAGTTGAATTATTGAAATAAATTAACTTTTACACCATATTCTAGTTGAATTATTGAAATAAATTAACCTTTACATCATATTCTAGTTGAATTATTGAAATAAATTAACTTTTACACCATATTCTAGTTGAATTATTGAAATAAATTAACTTTTACACCATATTCTAGTTGAATTATTGAAATAAATTAACTTTTACACCATATTCTAGTTGAATTATTGAAATAAATTAACTTTTACACCATATTCTTCACCTGTAGGCTATATTCTACATCTGGGCTGATGTGGACGTACATAGCATAGGAGGATATTTCAGCTGCTAGTATGGTTGTCTGTCTGTACAGTCATGCAAGTTCAATGCTATTAAAGCACTTTAAAATTCAAATCAAAGCATTTAGTTTTTTCATATAAAATAAACACATTTTTATTCAGTTTAGAAGTTTTGGGGCTTTTTTTTTTGGCTCCTGCACTGCTGAAATCAGGGCGTCCCTTATTTCTATTTCTGAAAGGTGGCAACCCTAGCTGTATTGCTCCCTCCATGAGATGCAGGTTAGATGATAACTACTTTGCTGCCCGTCGCTTATTTGACAAAAATATACCAGAAGTCTTCTCAAAATATTATTACACTTATATAAAGTGACTGGTGACAGATACATCTTTTATTCCCACGTGAAGCATTTTTCAGGCACAGACTTCATACACTGAAGCGTGTCTTTGCATTTACATCATGTGAACGACAGGGGGCAGCAGACGCCAGTGGACCTTTTTTTCCTCCATTGTGAAACGTAATCATTAGATCGATGTTAATGTTATAATATCAAACCAAGAAGCGTTACATTGCTCATATACAGAATAAATAGAATAAGAAGAAGGTGAATTTGATTTTAAAAAGCCATGAACTAAAACTGATTTGTGTCTGAATGTTTTTCCCAAATCCTGTTAAAATGGCTAAGCTGTTGATCATGATGTGACAACATTAATTTAAAACATGCTATATGAAGGTATGTTAGGTCAAATCTCCATACTAAATGCTACACAGCCATACATTCCACAGTAATAAGTTTCTTCAGAAAGTCTTGAGTACTCTTGTCAGTGTGAATGACTGACTCTACTGTTGCCATGACACTAATACATTATGATGTCCTTGGGAGCATCCTCTGTAGGCCTCTCCTGCTCTCGCCGGCGGGTGTAGGCCGCATGGTCATATATGTAGATCAAGCCAATGGCCAACAGAGACAGCGCCGTGTAGGGGATGACCAGGTAATATCCAAGTTTCATCTCGGAAGACTCTTTCAGCAGGACTACTGAAATACCGGGGATGAAGCCGGTAACCAAATCCTCTGCCATCTTGGTCACATTAAGGTTCAGCACGAATATGATGAGGACCACCACAGACACACATGCTGCGGAAAGAAAAATACAATTACTGCTGCTGCAAATCAGAGAGCGACAGAATTCATCTCCCAGCATCAATGCAAGCGGCACAGATGTTTCCACCTGTGTTGCTTGTTGGGAGGATCCTCGCTTACCGCTGATAGAGCTGCAGGTGTAGATTCCAACAGGGCCCATGTAGGTCTCATATGGGTTGCTGACACTGTTGTAGAGGGAGATGAGGATGCTGCAGGCAGAAAACACCATGCACAGGACCAACAGGCACACAACCAATCCATGCAGGATTAGAGAAGCAACTTCTTCTCCTTCCGCCAACGTAGGAACCACTGCACACACATAGTCACAAACACGGTTATACAGTATTGTGGTTATATAAGATGTCCCAACTTACATGTGTCTCATATCTTTAAATGATCTGTGTGTTCAAGTATGAGTATTTGAAAACACCTGCCTATTCACATATGCATCACTGGAAAAAAGATAAATAATCTAGCTGCTTTAGCCATAAACATAACCTTTTTTTCTTAACAGAGAAACAAATGCTCCTATTGATGCAGTTAAACGGTGTGTAGTGTTACTTTGAAGCAGGAAATCTTACACACAGATATTTTGAAACCTGAAAAGTGCACAGAAGAGACTGATTCATGTAAAGATTACCTTCAAATGTGTCTGTACTTCCAAAACCGGGACAGGATTCTCTCTTTAATAACCCTTTAAAAAGGCCCAAATCGATCGTCGCACTTCCATTATATAAGTCACTCTCAGACCTGGCACACTTCATGGTCGTATAGGACCACTGTTGGGACATGGCGTACCCCAAAATTCCAATACCTATGGCAGTAGCCAGTGCACTGGACATGAAATACAGAGTCTTCGATGTGGATGGCATTATTGCTTATTCTTGTTGGTCAAATGGAAATCCAAGCGTCTCTTCTGTAAAACAACAGATGCAGTCTTAGATCCTCTGAAGGTCCTGTCTGAGTGTACGTCTCCTGGGTGGAGTGAAATGGTCATAAAATCTCCTGTTTACGACTGTGAACTTTGGCATGACGGGAAAGGAAAGGCCTGGTTGTCATAGCAGGGACATTGCTTTCCCTCTAAACACGATAGCTTACTCAAGTCTGGTGTCAGACCGTACAAGAAAATCAGACCGCGTGTCTAATTGTGAAGTGACAATTCTGTTTTGAAGAGCTGCCACCAGCAGTGGATGCTGGAAGGGGCCAGTTTAACTCAGTTTAACTTTAAGGCATATTTCAAAAAGGTTGTAGTTCCTCTGGTGCACCTTGAGGGATCAATGCTTCAAATCTTGGATTCAAAGTCCTGCTCTTGATATTGTTGGGCTGTAAAGTTGATAATAAAACTCCCCAACTTAATCATTTACATTGCTTTAAAAAGTCATTGGAGGAGGAATGATAATCTCACATGAGTGTCATCGATGAGGCACTAAGAGCAGAGGAAACAGTTGGTATAAATAGAAAAAGGGCATAGTTTTAGGGCATAATAAAAATATAAAAACTGCGATAAGTAATGAGGACAGAGAGAAAAAACGTACACCCATCTATCGGTACCCATTTATGTTTGTTACGGAAAACTAACAAACACAACCTGTCATGCAGTGTAAGTTTCCTGGTTGGTTTTAGTGATTTATGGCACAAAATGAAGTGGCTCTATCAGAGATTACAGGAAGAGAGTGTGTTTTTTTCCTCGCCACCAGTGAAGCTATAAAAAAATCAGGGACACCTGGTGTTTCTGTTAAAAAGAGATAAGAAAAGAGAAGCATATGATCTTTTTTATTTATTTTTTTATTTATTTTTTTTATTTTTTATTATTATTAATTTATGTTATTTGTGAAAGGGGCAGATCAGATAAGATTCTTCTTCTTTCTGCTCCCTTTTCATTCATAAGTTAGGAACATTTGTATTTGTGTTTGTATTAAATTGTTTTGTTTTTTTAATGAAATAAAGAATAAAAGGAAAAATGAAAATGAAAATCTGCTATTTTATTGGGATAATTCCCCATCACTTCATCAAAAGACTCACATCCTTCTTTATTATAATTATATTTGTTTATAATATAAAAAGTGATTTTTTTCTTCTTTTTTGGGAGTCAGAGTTGAGAAGATTCAGGAAAACTGCACATTGAAGCGACTCAATGAGATAAAGACAAGCATGCAGCGTGTTTTGAGGAGGGTTTCCTGCTGTAATGAGGCTGGTGACCAGCTGATGTCTCCCTCTCTTCACCTCACACTGTCTCACATGCATTTTCTCTGGTGTTGGAGTCACTCCTCCCTCCCGGTGACAGGCGGCAACACTGAAGCCTCGCCTCGCCTTTTCCAAGTCAATCTGCTGACAGGATTTAATATTGATGCCGCAAAGGTGAGCAATATTACTTCATTTCACCTCACTTTGCCTTTTTGACATCCACCTTGACATGAATGGAGCGAGCGGGGGCGTCAGGTCCGTGTGTGTCAGATCCAGCCTGTCCTACCTGTCCGTTACGCACAGCAACGCGTGCTGGAGATTTCTTTTCCCTTCCCGTACGTGAAACCCCCCGTTTCACGTGCGCATGCTGATTTAACATGTCATTTAATATATCTGCCGTTAAAGACCAGTTCTTAATCGTATATGCTTCCAGCGCTTTTGCTTTCGGCGACGACTTTCACTAAACCACGGTGCGTCAAAGTAGGTTAATGGATCACGCGTTTGGAGTTTTGTTCCGATCCCCCCTCTGGCTCCCCATGTTTACCATTTCTGTCTGTGTTCTGCTTCTATCACGATAAAAAAAAGCATGTTCTTTTTCATATTTGGTGTTTATGTGCTGCAGATGAGCCAGTTCCAACATGTCGGTGTTATATTTGTACTATCATGATGGATCTGCTGAGTGTCAGGTGTTTGGTGTACGCCTTGAAATGCATGCTCTTTTAATATTTGGTTGATTGATGTCATGAGTTTCCCTGCTTCTTTTTTTCCCCACTCAAAAAAAAAAACCCCAACAAGGGCTGGAAATGTATTAATCACTATATAGGACATGAATCCCTTCAGGCAAGGTCTCTTCCAGGAAAGGTCTGAGGTCAGGGTCAGCACCAAATCTGCATCTTTGTTGCAGAATGCTGGTTGACAGGGATAGATCATACTCTACTAATCTTTCTTATCAGGTCATGAAAATATAATCAGCTCCAGTCACCTTTCTAAAATTGACACTAATGACACTTACTCCTAAACAAACTTCATGAGAGAAAATAAATCTGCACACTCTTTCTCAGGGGCGTCAATTGGGTATGCCAAGGTATGGCAGCCGCCACACCTTGGCTTCAGGGGTTAAATGTAAGTGTTTGTTTTTTTAAATACATTTATGGAATTACTCTGTGTCTCTTTGTATTGATTGTTATATTACTTAATACATATAGAATAACTACAAATGCAAATCAGAACAACATGATTTCACTAGTTATTATACACTGCAAAAACTCAAAATCTTAACAAGAATATTTGTCTTATTTCTAGTTAAAATGTCAAATTTTTTGTTAAAAAAAAAAATCTCATTACATTTAAGACAAGACTCAAAAACAACCATTTTCACCTGTGTCAAGTAGATTTTCACTTAAAATAAGTAGAAAAATCTGCCAATGGAACAAGATTGTTTTGCTTGTAATGAGAATATAAATCTTGTCCCACTGGCAGATTTTTCTACTTATTTCAAGTGAAAATTTACTTGAAACAGGTGAAAATGGTCAAATAACAAGTTATTTTTCTGGTAATGACTCTTGTTTTAAGTGTAATGAGATTTTTTGACCAAAAATTAGACATTCTAACTAGAAATAAGACAAATATTCCTGGTAAGATTTTGAGTTTTTGCAGTGAGCGAGACTGCATTTGGAAAAGTTTCAATTTTCTTGACCACACAGATAAGCTACATAGACTTCTGTGATGAGTATTTGCTGGACGTGTTGATTGATACTCTAGTTAAGTTCTGTGACTCATAACCTTGCCATACCTTAGCTTCCACTGAATTGACGCCACTGCTCTTTCTGTCAGATGTTTTATTCGGTCCACATTCTCCTTGTATGGAAACATTCTTGGGATTGAAAGCAGTTGTGTTGATTCATTTTTGAGCGTTACATGACTCGACACGGAGGTAAGCTCATTATTGCCAAACAGAGATGTTGCTAAATTACTTTTAATAAATCTGTTAGTCGGGCTGACAGGCAGGCCGAGCGAGGCCGCCTCCAGAATTGGCTAATGAGAAAAGAAAGCACGCCTTAGATTGGTAGAGGTTAACCGACTTTCTTAATAAATTAGAGTAATTAGAGTAAAAAAAAGGACCTTCTGAGAGATGAAGACGATCAGGGCAAAAATCAAACCTGCTTTCGTAGTCTGCTTCCATCAAAAAAAACGAGACACAAGATTTGTTTTCTTCAAATTTTCCACGATGAATATTTAGTCTTCTGAGAGTTCTGTTTCTTCCACAGCAATTTACTCGCCCTGTTCATCATGTGCTCTGAGTCTGAGGAATGAGAATATGCAAATGTCATCTGCATTTAAATGTTTCGCATTGCTGCAGTTCACCGGAGGAATAAAGGTGAAGGATGCTTCATTTTTAATCTCATAATACAATGGTGCAGATAACTCACTGCATCTCTTCTTGACATACATTTAATTGCTGTTTAACGTTTCTAAGATGCTGCGCCTTCAGTTTTTAAATGCTTTAAAGTGGTACATTGGAAAGCTTTTGAAGTGCGTCAGCGCGTGGGTGGGCTGTGTGAAACAAACTTTCTGCATGTGGTGGGAAGGGACAACTTTTGAATACCTGAAGTCTCAAACTGCTTTTTGATACAAACCACAAATTGACAGTCCTTTTGTCCCCCCCCCCCCCCCCCCCCCAGCTTTCCCGCCCTCACTCTATCCTCCACAAGTCCTTGAAACACTTAAATTCAGACTTGGAGCTGCCACAGAGAGAGGACACTCTGCAGCAGCGCAAACACATGAACTGCGCTCTGCTTCAAGGTTTTCCAATCGCACACTTTTTCCCCACATAGGCTGAGCGGAGACTAATTTGTGTAAAGTTGTCATAATCAGGGATGAGCCTGGCCTGACCCAGAACGTGTCAGTTAGTTGGCAGATGAAGTAGTATTAGCCAGCGATGCAGACAGCCTCATAAATTAGGCATGGGAATTGTCATGGTGAGATCTTCTTTTTGATGTAAGGGCCATTTGTATTTGGCTTGTTTCTTCCTCCTTCCATGTCTTAGCAGAAGCTTGGTAAAGCGCATTAAGATGCAGAATGTTGCAACCTCAGGCTTGTTTGTGCTTGCGGCTAGCGCTGAAAGCAAATCTCGCAGTCTGCCTGTCGATGTTGGCACTGCGCATACATTATTTAATAATAATAAAAAAAACAGATTTTAAGTCATGCAGAGATGAGGAAATAAGGAATTAACCTCCTTTTAACCAGGGAATTGAACTGATAAACTGTGAATAAATTCCAAGTAGATGGGAGAGGGGTGTAGGAGTGTGTGTATTACACCAGAATAAACAAGATTGAAAAAAAAAAAGATTCATAACAAAAGCCTGGGAAGCAGAATAAGGGGTGTTTCAGCAATTATGGTTTCCTGCTTGGAGCCTTCAGAACGATGAAGCAGCTCAGTGAGTTCACATACCCTTTGTGTATGATCTGAGGAAACCACAGTAAACACATGGCCACCACAAGGACAGTCTACAGCTGTGCAAACTATTACAGTACCTGTCCTGTCTCTTTCCAGCACATGTCCACTCTCACCATGTCATCTGTTACACTCAGGCCCCTCACTGCTGAAAGGCAGGTGAAAGACATGGTAGTTTGTTTTTTTAACAATTTAACTTAAGTGCAGAGAAGAAGAAAAAAACAAAAAGAGAAAAGTGTAACGTGACCATCCTTTTAAAAAGGCACCGAATACTCAGGCAGGTATGATATTGCATACATCTTGAAGACTTTCTGCTTTCATTACGTCTCATCGCCTCCTGTCTGTTCATGTAATGCCACATGAGCTCTGTGAGGTTGAAATTGAGGTTCTGAGGTGTCCATGCCATCTGTTGCAGGACTTCTTGCTTTTTCCTGCCACGAAAGGGAGATCTTCATGACTCTGGGTAGATATTTAGGATGGTTGCCATGGGCTACATGCAAAGAGGGGCATGTCTTTCATCATTACACTACAAGATAAATGAGGATCAATGTTGAAAAAGTTGATCCTCCGATTCTCATATTAATTCCCCAAAATTGATTTGTATGTCTAAAGATTGTTTTTTTTATTAATACATATTCGCCCGGTGAATTTTAATCCCAGTAGTCACGTAATTTAATTCACGCAAGCACGTGGTGTAAAGCTATCAAACAATGAACATAACCACACAGTCATGTCAAAAATCATTTTTAAAAACACTCACCCAAATCGATATTGAATCGGATTGAATTAAGATTATAAATCTTAATAATTGGAATCAAATCGATTCTTGGCACTTGAATCGATCCACAGCCGTAATCTTAAAGGCATGTGTAACCATACCAAATGGGGGCAGCATATCATAATTAGCATCATAGTAGAGCGGTTATTCTATCAAATATTCCATCGATTAATCGAGTAATCGGATAAATTAAAGCCCAATTATAAATATACAATAGAAAACAAGACAGATCACTTAATAAAAACAACCAATTTGTTTCTTTTATAAGAACAATTGACATTTATTTACATATTATGCAAACTAGTAAACTGTTTGTTAAATTTTCCAATAAAAATTAATAAAATTATTTCAAACTTTACATTTCCTGGCACAGTCTGTACAACAAAACTGTTGACACACGTTATGAAAAGCGCGCCGCCGTCTTCTTCGGCTTTACAGGTCGCATACGTGTAAGCACATTGTGTCACACTAAAAAGAATCCATGCAAAACCTGAGCTTTAAATTTATTTTTTAATTAAACGAGGCTTCAAGGCAGAGGAGATTCCTCGATGATTTTTTGTAATCGAGTTACCCGAGGTATTCGAGGAATCGCTGCAGCCCTACATCACAGCATTATTGTAGCATATGAAAGCGCAATAGTTTCCCCTACTCACTCATCTAGAAGAAATGTTGTGCGTTCTGCATCACATTTTATTTGCTAATCATTGTCTTCTTTGGAGAAAGGAATGCCAACATTAATTTTTTTAAATGCTTTGACTTTTAGGTGTTTTTTTTTCCCTTTATGATGGGAGACATTGTGCAGCCCGACTTGGGTCACACATTACACGACCTGACAGCGACGCAATCACCCAGCTGGTCTCTGCAACTGGCAGATCGTAACTTTCTCTTCTTAATTTGAATGAACAAAGGTAAAGCTAATGCTACGATACGGCTACCTTGTCCTCTGTGATGCTGCAATTACTTTTGCATTAGGAATACACAATAGGTCATCAAATCGATTTAATATGGCACCCTGGAGAAAGTCAAGGACAGGAAGTGATAATTACGAAGACGCATCTACATCAGAGGTTATGTATTTAATGTGAATGACATCAGACTTGAGTGGTATTACCTTTTCTAAATGCCTTGAGGGAGTAGGGGGTTTGTTGGTAGTTTGACAGAAAGTTTCATCGAATTCAATCCATTTTTTGTAGCAACGGAGGTATTTATTTTCTGTTTTGTGGCTTTGTTCTGATCCCCCTGTGAGTCTGTTTCAGGTGTAAACCAGCAGCTCCGCTCGCGTGTTGTGAGTAAGAGAATGCCGCCCAGGAATGTAACGAGTGATGTCACTCCACAAGTAGTAATATAGTTGTACCCCCCAGGCAACACATATCTCTCTGTTGTTGGTGTGCCAGTCACATGAGCCTTACAAAGTACACCACAAAGCTGTAAGTGGGGAAGTTTTGGTACAATGCTCAAGTACCGTTTATGCTGTAATTCCAGATTCAGAATCATTTGATTTGAACATAAAGCCTCCTTCTGAATCTTTTTTTCTTTGTGGGTTGAATGAAAAGCAGGGTGGAGTCCAGAAAAGATAAATTCCATGTGCTTTGTGACCTTATTCACCTGAAACATGTTAACCTTTGGCATAAAACATGTTTCAGCCCACTTTAATTAACTGAATGAATGAGTTGGAAAAACAAATATTAGTTGGAATAACTCACATTATGGAAAACAGTGGCAGCCCCGAGGCTCCAAGCTCATTTGATATAACGTTGACAGTCCCAGCTGTTGTGATATCCTTAAAGGCTTCTTTTTGAGTTTGTGTTTGTATGTGCGTTAAATTGTTTTGAACTTTGATAATATTTGGATACAAAAAAAAGTAAAAAAGCTCCAAAATTGATCTAGAAAGTAGCTTGGAGTACAGACAGAGTGATTATCCTCCTCGGTTCTGCAGCACAATAAGCCCTGAAGCCTGGAGGGAGCTGCATCCGGGTCTCCCGCGGTCTTGTGACCTACCAGCCTCTGCACGTGCTGTCAGACAGTTTTATTCTGTGCAATACGTGCAATAACTTGCATCTTTTTTACTGAGGTAGTTATGTCAGATCATATTATTTTACCCCTCTGACATCAAATCCAAATGTGCTGTTTATACACATAAAGCGACTGGCTGCTGATCATTTCAAGATGATATGGAGATGGGTGTATCTGGTGGGGAGAAAAATCAAAACAAAACAAATGAATTAATGTGCCAGTAAAAGAGAGAGAAGAAACAACGGTTTGGCTGTGCCACTACAGCGGTTGTTGACATGGAGGAGTACAGAGCTTTATGAATAATGGATGCTAACTAAAGCAGCCCATTTCCTATTCCTTCTTTCAAGGTGGCTGCTGCAGAGGGACTTGTGTGTGATCATCATGTCAGTCCCTCAGTGCTTTCACTGCGCTTTCAATGATATAATTCAGTTGGAAATCTGTGAAATAGCCCCAATAAACATTTTCACACAAGTGACATGGGATAATTCAGGATGACTGCTCACGCATTTGATCCCAAACAGCCACTGTTGGTGTGCCAAACGAAATCATCCAGCCTGCTATGTTGTTCATTCAAAATACTTATGTAACTAGGTTTATTTGAATATGAGTGCTTCTGAATCTTGTGATGATTAGAGATGAACTTGTCGCCTGCCGTGACACAGATGAGCATTCATTCAGTGTCCAACCTGCTGCCAGTTTTTATGTGGAGCTTGAAAAGCATGCAAACTTCTGATTCTGGGAAGCCTTATAGAGTTGAAGCGTTGTTGAGACTGTGATGAGCGTGTGTAAATGAGTTGGATGAGCCGCCGAGTCTACAGTCAGGGGGTTAGCTGATACGCTCCGCATGCTGATAGATGTGTCGCAGGCAGGCGTCACAAAGCACTCACGTATACGATGATAGTCAGAGCTGCTCTGGATGATGTGAACAACCACGAGTGAAGGCATTCTGGATCATGCAGGATGTTTGAAACAAAATGGTGAACTAAAACTTATTGTCCTCCTGTCGTTGAGGGTGTATGTTCAGCTGCTGTTGTGTTGTGGTATCGTACGGCTATTTCTTTGAAACGGATAGGAAATGGTTTAGCCAAAACCACAGAGATAAAAGGATGGTCACATGTTTATGACTATAGACCAGTGATTCTCAACTGTTGGGTCGGCACCCAAAGTGGGCCGCCGGCCCGTCTTCAGTGGGTTGCGGGCCTTTTGCCCCAGATAAAAGTAAAGCCACATATCTGTGAGTCTTTTCAGAACTACAGGACTGTCTCAGAAAATTAGAATATTGTGATAAAGTCCTTTATTTTCTGTAATGCAAAAATGTCATACATTCTGGATTTATTACAAATCAACTGAAATATTGCAAGCCTTTTATTATTTTAATATTGCTGATCATGGCTTACAGCTTAAGAAAACTCCAACATCCTATCTCAAAATATTAGAATATTCTGGGAATCATAATATTAAAATGTAAGCCATAATCAGCAATATTAAAATAATAAAAGGCTTGCAATATTTCAGTTGATTTGTAATGAATCCAGAATGTATGACATTTTTGTTTTTTTAATTGCATTACAGAAAATAAAGGACTTTATCTCAATATTCTAATTTTCTGAGACAGTCCTGTACTTCTCAGTTTTCTCAGCATTTTTTTTCTTCAGATTTTTAGGAAAAATGCCAGCTGGGTCTGTTAGATATAGCTTTTGGTGAAATGTTTTATTTGTTATGTCAGTCTTATGTTTAAAGCTTGATTAAGTGTCTGAATAGTTTTGCTTGTACCGCGCTTGTTATACATCCAGTATACAGTATTTTTTTAATCTTTTTGGAACTACTTCTCATTGGTTGCACTATTTAGTTCACGTTTGTGCATAAACTTAATACTGTACGATCTGAAGTTTAAGCGTCACGGCTCGTCATTAGGGGGTGATGGTGGATCCTGGAGCCAGACCAGTTGAGAACCACTGCTGTCGGCCCCACCGATGCATCAAAGCTTGTGCTAAGACAGGTTCATGGGATTTTTAATTTACTTTTTTTTTGCCACCTCCATAAAAGATGACTCAGAGTTGAGCTATTTTTGTCATCTTTCAGTGCTGATTTTTTGCATCGTGATGGTTTTTAAATCAGCTCCATTGGGGTTTTAGCTTTTCTGCTGATATGGCAGAACATTTTACCATTTTCTCTGCACATCAATGGAAACTTCTTCTCCCACAGACATCCCCGATAAGCCCTCTTGATCCTCTTGCTGCCATTTGCTTGCTCTACATTAGTTGATGCAGGCCGATAAACTTCATCAGCAGATAAGTGTTCTTCACACTCTTTTTTTTTTCATGTCTTATTTGTTTATTTTCCAATGACAGCCAAATTACAGAGTTTACCAAAGAAACTATAGATAATCAGCTGTAGGGAGATTTTTGCAGGGGTTATAATGATACAGTGGCTGAAGATGGTTAGAGGTTCTAGGTATTGAATAAGCAATCAAAGATGAGCTTAAAAGACAGCAAATTGATTATGAACTCAAGGTCAACTACAGGTGGTTTGGGTGTACTTACTGACAGAGTTGATGTCAGTTATGCAAGGTTACGGTACGCTGCCAATGTTACTGGTCCTGTCCATGATCTGCCCATATGATGAGAGCTTCATTATGGCATCATGGCAGTTTGGCCTCGTCTTTGGGATTCCATCCGTTTGGGGTTAATGAGGTACTATTAGCATTCCTAGCTAATAAATCACTCCGGGAAGACATTAAAGAGTATGTACTAAAGTATTTTTAGTATATTTCTCTTTGCTTTGCATAGACCAAATAAAACAGGCCTTGTCGTTGCAGGCAGAGGACATTTGGCTGCAACATTTGTTGCAGAAGAGGAGAGGCAAATAGAGAGGGGTCGTCAGTAATCATTTTTAACTGTGTGTGTTGTATGTGTTCTGTCATGTTAGCAGTTTGTGAGTCATATGTTTGCCAGTCGCACCTGATTCAGTGGTGTTTCTAAAACCTAAATGGAAACAAGCTTTTTGAGAAAGCCAAAACTTACTTCAACTGAACATAAGATCAGTTTGTTTTTTTCCCTTAAAAATTCTCTCTCAATCAAGCTTTTTTAATGGGCAACTAAAACATATGTGCACCTAAAATATTTGTCCAAAATCAAACTGATATTGTTCTACAAAATACATAAAAATGGACTGAATAAAAATGAATATCTGAATTGCTGTTGTCCTTCTGTGGCTGGAAAAAACCCATTTACGATGCAATAATAGCAGTAAAATCTGTGTGAGAGGATGTTGCCAGTGGACATAAAGCTTGTTCTAGCTCATTTTTCGTTAGGACTTAAAAATCTAATATCTTTAGTTTACAAAGACTCGTCTGTCATAGGTTGACACTGTCGCTACAACATGTATCCATTCATTTTATGGAGGGCAAACCTGCAACACTGATCAAAGATAATGTTCCGGATGTAAACTGTCAATGATATTCTCATATATCACAGATGAAAAGTCCTTGGCATTTGATTAAGTACATTATAATACTCTTCAAACAAGTTAGACGTCTCGGTTTATAGCTCTGCACAGTTTATAGTGTTATTGCACACATTTCCATCAGAATATAAATCAGCGGTAGGAGGGGGTGTCATCAATAATAAATCTGAGTGGAGGGTATTACCGTACATGCCTGGTGCTCGAGAGAAAGATTGAATTGATTCATTCATGTAAGAAAACACAACTGTGTCACACCGACCTTCATCCATGGAGATGTTATCTACGCGCGTTGTGGAACATTTTGACTTTGCAGCCAAGTGTTATGAATGAAAACCACGTGCTTGCTCTCTTTTCGTCATGTCCAAGGTTTTAAAGCAAACAAACATAAACTGTGCTGCACTGTATTTTGCTAACCATGTCAGCATTTGGTCATACAATATGTTCTCCCACTGGGAAGGCCCGCTGTTGACAATAACACTCCTCGAAATGCTGCCAAAGCCTTCTTTTTTTGTGCTCAGCCAGATATAATTCCAGATCCATGCCATTCAATTACAGTGATGGTGCATTTGCTTATCATCTGCTGCTTTGATGCCAGCACAGATACAAAAATGAAGCCAGTGACAGGAAAATAGTGAACAATAGGTATATGTTCCACTTGATAGTATTATTAGGGCCCGAGCACCTTCAGTGCGAAGGCCCTATTGTATCTGTAGGAATTTTTTTTCTTTCTTTTTCTTCTGACGAAAGGAGGGCCTTTTTGCCCCCCTAAACGTGCCCAAAAAGTCACCAAATTTTGCATGCAAGTCAGGCCTGGCGAAAAATTAGATATTTAATGGTTTACATTAATGGGCGTGGCAAAATGGCTCAACAGCGCCCCCCGGAAAACTTTGTGACTCAAGCCCCACAATACGGTTTGACGTACATGCACGAAAATCGGTACACACCTGTATCATGGGACAACTTAAAGAAAAGTGTCTTGGAGTCATGCCCGAAACCGAACAGGAAGTCGGCCATTTTGAATTAATCGTGTCACTTTGGCGCAATTTATGCCATTCCTTCGGCAGTTAATTCAGCCCGAACCGTAATGTGCACCCAGGTGTGTTATACATCAAAATGTGCGTCTCCCTCCTGCGACCACACCCATTACTTTTCTCTTTCAAAAGCGTTACCGTGGCGACGCTAGACGCCAAAAAGCGCGCCGACCCTTCATCTGATTGGTTCAGACAGAAAAAACTTTGCGCCTCAAGCCCCATAATACGGTTTGACGTACATGAACGGAAATTGGTACACTCCTGTATCATGTCGCAACTAAAAGAAAAGTCTCTTGGCGCCATGGCCGAAACCGAACAGGAAGTCGGCCATTTTGAACATTCTGAATTAATTGCGTAATTTTGGAGCAATATATGCCATTCCTTCGAGAGTTAATTCAGCCCGAACCGTAACATGCACCCAGATGTGTTATACATCAAAATGTGCGTCTTTATCCTGCGACTACACGCATTACTTTTCTCTTTCAAAAGTGTTACCGTGGCGACGCTAGACGCCAACAAGCGCACCCCCCCCTTCATCTGATTGGTCCATATTTGATAGTTCCCCAAAAGGCACCAAATTTGGCATGCAAGCCAGGCCTGGCGATAAATTTGATATTTCATGGTTTGCATTAATGGGCGTGGCAAAATGGCTCAACAGCGCCCCCCGGAAAACTTTGTGCCTCAAGCCCCACAATACGGTTTGACGTACATGCACGAAAATCGCTACACACCTGCATCATGTCGCAACTTAAATAAAAGTCTCTTGGAGCCATGGCCGAAACCGAACAGGATGTCGGCCATTTTGAATAAATTGTGTCATTTTGGCGAAATCTATGCCATTCCTTCGGCAGTTAATTCAGCCCGAACCGTAACGTGCACCCAGGTGTGTTATACATCAAAATGTGTGTCTACATCCTGCGACACCACGCATTACTTTTCTCTTTCAAAAGTGTTACCGTGGCGACGCTAGACGCCAAAAGGCGCGCCCCCCCTTCATGTGATTGGTCCATATTTGATAGTTCTCCAAAAGTCACCAAATTTTGCATGCAAGCCAGACTTGGCGATAAATTTGATATTTCATGGTTTGCATTAATGGGCGTGGCCTAACGGCTCAACAGTGCCCCCTAGAATACTTTTATCTGCCATAACTTTTGAATGGTTTGACATAGGAAGTTGTGGGTGGTGTCATGGGACTTTGTACTGAGTTCTTAAGCTTCGTTGGCCTTAATTAGCCCCGCCCCTTCTTCTGATTGGTTGTCCCGATTTTCTGCTATAACTTTTTAATGGTTTGACATAGGAAGTCGTGGGTGGTGTCATGGGACTTTGTACTGAGTTCTTAAGCTTCGTTGGCCTTAATTAGCACCGCCCCTTCTTCTGATTTGTTGTCCCGATTTTCTGCTATAACTTTGGAATGGTTTAACATAGAGAGTCGTGGGTGGTTTCATCAGATTCTGTATGGAGTCCTTGACCTTCATTGGCCTGAATTAGCCCCGCCCCTTCTTGTCATTGGTTGTCCCTTTTTTCTGCTATAACATTTTAATTGTTTGACATAGGAAGTCGTGGGTGGTGTCATGGGACTCTGTAATGAGTCCTTAAGCTTAGTTGGCCTTAATTAGCCCCGCCCCTTCTTCTGATTGGTTGTCCCTTTTTTCTGCTATAACTTTTGAATGGTTTGACATAGGAAGTCGTGGCTGGTGTCTTTTCTGATATGCTTATGGGGGCGGTGGCCGTGAGTGCGAGGGCCCGTTCATCGCTGCTTGCAGCTTTAATTATTATTATTATTATTATTATTATTATTATTATTAGTAGTAGTAGTAGTAGTAGTAGTAGTAGTAGTAGTAGTAGTAGTAGTAGTAGTAATGGATGAGGCTTATGTAGCTTTTTTAAAATCTGACGCAAATTTGATGTTAACATTGAAAGTATGGGACATGCTTTCGTACAAATATCATAGGAATAGAGTGAAAAAGCTATTTTTATTAAGCTAAATGTATTATGGTCACTGATATAACATCACAGGTGTGCTTTTTCCACTGTGACTGTTGTGGGTTTCATAACGCAATTAAATCATCAAAGCAAATGTCAACTACAGAATTGCTAAGCGTATTGCTAAGATGATGCAGCTAACTTAACTCACCTGAACATATGCAGTCAAACACAGAAAATTATGTTTTTTTAACAAATTGTTCATAATGTTAAGTGTTAATAGGAAAAAAAGTCTATTGCAAAATCCAATTTTGTTACCCTTTTATTTGTTTCTTTTTAATGCAATTGTGGGCCATGGCAGTGTTACTGTCTATTTACATTTATAGACTTGACTTGTTGATATATCTATGAAATATAGTAAGAAATGCCCACATCAAGAGTCTAAACGACTGTGTTTTGTCAAACTAATTCAAGATGGATGGAATGATAGAAAATAGTATCTTTGCCTCAAAAGAATGACTCAAAATATAAACTGATTATCCAAAACAATTGTTT